>NC_052667.1:15375345-15665345 GCF_016802725.1 Solenopsis invicta
AAATGTTTAACGCTGTTCTACAAACGAGCTCATTGAGCCGACCAAGCATTTTATGTTTTTATACTTAAAAAATTATTGGCGCATATTAAAATTTTGCGTTCTTTCAAATCTTGTGCCTTATGCTAGAGCGTATGTTGCGTACCGTATCTCAACGCCTCCGGTGTTATGTTCCTGTGACTCTTCAAAGGTTTGAATGAAATTGTATTTGCTATTTGCAGATAATGTGTGATACAAACTCGGATACAAACACGGATACAAACTCGACTACAAACACGGCTGCAGATAAAATGCGTGAAAAATTTAACGAAAAATTGAAATCTTTAAAATTAAGTATAAATTCGTTTTTAATAGAAAATTCAGACGCATACGAAAATTTAATTTGTGCAGTAGAAGAAGCAAAAATCAGAAATAAAAAAACATACACTGATTATAGACGCCTAAAAAGATACGATGTATTATCAGTAGGTGAGTCTAGAGATGTCTAAGAATCTAGAAATGTTTTCATACAGAAATGAAGATGACTCAATTTGACGGTAACTTACTTGATAAACTATGGAAAAATTATTTCTAAATAATTACTTCGAGAAATTTCAGAAATAAAATAGGTTGATATGAAGCTTAAAAGGAATATTTAGACTGTAACGAATAAAACATTTTATCTAATTCATATTGCTCAGAAAATATTTTAATACTGTATATTCATACATGTAGCATGCTACATGTAATATACAGTAATTAGAGCACAATTAATAAGAACATAAAAGAATTTTGTTAAACTTATGGATTAGTGTGGACAATGATTACTACCTAAACTATTAGCGCATAAAGCTATCAGACACAATAAATTTTATCAAAATTACCAATAAATTACCATCTTATCGTACCATAATTATCATATTGAATAATTGTCATAGAGAATCTGATTAATTTTACATCTCTAGGTGAGTCTAAGAAACTTATTCAGCCTGTGTTGGAACATGAGAAGAAGATTAAGTATTACGTACATAACGAACAAGTTTTTGACATTATTCATATGGCACATCTGGAAACTGGACATGGTGGAAAACATAAGTTGGAAAACAATATTAAAACAAAGTACGTAAATATAACAAGAGAAGTGATTCATATCTATCTTGAGCTTTGTCTCATCTGTAAAAAAAAGAAAACCCATCTCAAAAAAGGTGTTGTAGTAAAGCCTTTGATATTTAAAGAAATTAATCACCGAGCACAAGTAGACCTAATCGACATGCAAACGAGCAAGGACGGAGAATATAAATTTATTTTAAATTATCAAGAACACTTAACTAAATTTGTGTGTCTTCGCCCGCTAAAGACCAAGACTGCTGTAGAGGTCGCTTATAATCTTGTAGACATATTTTGCATTATTGGTTGTCCATCCGTCTTACAATCAGACAATGGAAGAGAGTTTTGTAATAGCGTTATCGAAGAATTAAAAAGTATGTGGCCTGATCTTAAAATAGTGCACGGTAAACCGAGACATTCTGAGAGTCAGGGTAGTGTTGAACGTGCAAACCGAGATGTACAAGACATACTTATTGCCTGGATGGAGGAAAACAATTTGACTAAATGGTCTCAAGGATTACGTTTCTGTCAATGGAAAAAGAATACCAGTTGGCATTCTGCAATCAAACAAACACCATATGAGGCAATGTTTGGTAGAAAGGCTCACGTTGGTCTTCGATCATCTCATTTACCATTGTCCGTAATAAATGATATAGTAACAGAAGAAGAATTAGAACGCATAATTGATTCAACTGAAATACATGACAACGGATCATCTGAGACTACCAATAATACACCTATTACTGAAGAAGTTCGCGAAAACATTGATTTTTTTGAAAATGTAAATTCTGCGTCGGTTGTTCTAATATGTTCTATTTGTGAGAAAGGAGATGGCGACATATATCACTGCACAGAATGCAAGGTGCCTGTTCATAATTTTTGCTGTGAGTTACCAACAGAGAACTCTAACGTTTTATGTCATAATTGCACAGTCAAACGCGATCTCATTTCTAACAAAAACAAAGCGATAGACGGTATTCAGGAACAAGCTAAAAGAATGTTGCGCATGAGCGAGAAAAAATTTCCATCTGCTGAAGTTGGTACATCTGTAACCATTCCACTACCAAGTGTTGATCGTAATAAAGGTGATCCGAAAAATATTATAGGAGTCATATTAGAAGTGACAGAAGATGGATTGTACAAAATCGGCACCAAGAGTGGCATTTTATCTTCTCTTTATTCTCGAAATCAGTTCGGTATTTGTAACGAAATGTTTCTATCTTCAACAGATGTACCACAGTGTGAAATGTCACTACGTAGTATCAATGCTGATCAATCAGCGTTTGGATCTCAGGGCTATATTAAATGTAGCTGCAAAATTAAATGCACAACAAACCGTTGTAAGTGTAGAAAAGCAAACATTTTATGTAATTCAAAATGTCACAACTCATTGCCATGTCAAAATAAATAATTATCTAAATCGGTATATGATTCAAAAATCATATATAGTTTCAACAATGAGTTAATGTTCTTATGTTTGCAATATTCTAATTAAATCAATAAGGGTTAATTTTTTTGTGTTTGCAATATTCTAAATAAATCAATAAGTGTTTACTTTATTTTAAAAGAAAACTATAACTGAGTTTTGGATTTATATTTTAATAAATATATGTATTTTAATATATACTCTGTTATATATAATCTAATACTGTTAATGTACTCTACTGATATATTGTCTAATAAATATTGTTAAAATTGTTATTTTATTACATAAATATTAACCCTCAAAAATTAAGAAACTTGCAGGTATTAATTCCGTTCATCTAGCGCAGCTTAGCCCACAGAGATTTGACAATGTCGACATTGCCCACTTGAAACCGGGCAAAGTCAGCAATGAAATAACAGTTGCTGACATTGCCACCGCTGGATGGGCAGTGTTGACTTTGCCCACATCAAATCGGGCAATGTCCGCTAATAAAGCATTTTAAACAACTTTGCCCAGTTCCGTTGTGCAAAGCTGACTTTGCCCGGGCAATGTCGACACTGCACACCATGCGGACTTTGCCCGTAACATATGTATATATATATATATATATATATATATGTATATATATGTATATATATGTTACAGTTAAAACCCGAAATCAGTCAAAACCAGAATTTACTGGTAAATTCTAGTTTTAACTAAGCCAGCTCGGCAATTCGCGTTCTAACTGAAATAATGTAGTCAAAACTAGAATTGACCGAGTGCTTTAGTACATTCGCGTTCTAACTGAAATAATTTAGTCAAAACTAGAATTGACCGAGTGCTTTAGTAAATTCGCGTTTTAACTGAAACAATTCAGTTAAAACTAGAATTGACTGACCGCTTTAGTAAATTCGCGTTTTAACTGAAACAATTCAGTTAAAACTAGAATTGACTGACTGCTTTAGTAAATTCGCGTTTTAACTGAAACAATTCAGTTAAAACTAGAATTGACTGATTGCTCTTAGTGAATTCGCATTCTAACGTGTCGCCTTTCGGTGTTTGGGCGTAACACATATATGTATAATATTCACAAAATAAAAATTAAGATTCTTGCATATTAATTATATTGAAATAATGCTGATTGATGATGTTTATTATCATTTCAGTCAGGTTATATTGGTTTTGTAACTTATTCCGTAACAAACATTTTTATTATGTTGATTATATAGCAGAGAAGAGAAACATTTCAAACAAAATTTTTATAAAATAAATTGTCAGTGAAGTTAAAATTTTAATTAAAGTAATTATATAAGTAATAATATTATAAGTAATAATATAATATAAGTAATAGGTAATATAAGTAATAATATTATAAGTAAAAAACTTAATAAGTAATAATACCTAATAATAATACTTTTTTATATAATACTGTATCTTTCACCTTTAAAACTAAATGCTACGAATAACTGGATGAAATTAGAAATTAGAAAATTATTACTTATATTACCTATTACTTATATTATATTATTACTTATAATATTATTACTTATATAATTACTTTAATTAAAATTTTAACTTCACTGACAATTTATTTTATAAAAATTTTGTTTGAAATGTTTCTCTTCTCTCCTATATAATCAACATAATAAAAATGTTTGTTATGGAATAAGTTACAAAACCAATATAACCTGACTGAAATGATAATAAACATCATCAATCAGCATTATTTCAATATAATTATAATGCAAGAATCTTAATTTTGATTTTGTGAATATTATACATATATGTGTTACGCCCACACACCGAAAGGCGACACGTTTGAATGCGAATTCACTAAGAGCAATCAGTCAATTCTAGTTTTAACTGAATTGTTTCAGTTAAAACGCGAATTTACTAAAGCAGTCAGTTAATTCTAGTTTTAACTGAATTGTTTCAGTTAAAACGCGAATTTACTAAAGCGGTCAGTCAATTCTTGTTTTAACTGAATTGTTTCAGTTAAAACGCGAATTTACTAAAGCACTCGGTCAATTCTAGATTTGACTAAATTATTTCAGTTAGAACGCGAATGTACTAAAGCACTCGGTCAATTCTAGTTTTGACTACATTATTTCAGTTAGAACGCGAATTGCCGAGCTGGCTTAGTTAAAACTAGAATTTACCAGTAAATTCGGGTTTTGACGGATTTCGGGTTTTAACTGTAACATATATATATACAGGGTGTCCCATTTTAATACATCCACGCAAATATTTCCGTTCCCTTGCATTTTACAAGAAAATGTTTCAGACAAAAGTTGTATGGTTTCGAGGGGGACATAAGATGGTGTCATTAATTTGACCTCGAATAGTTGCTTAAAGGTCACATGAAGGTCACCTTCAATTTTTTAAATAGAACTGCCTATTTTTTATTGCATATTCTTGTAGCTTATCTCGAGACGTTTCCAAAACACTATAAAAAAATGTCTTTCCGTTAAGTATTTTGCGAGTTGTGACGCTTGAAAGTTGGTGGGCCATTTTAATCCATCCACGCAAATATTTCCGTTCCCTTGCATTTTACAAGAAAATGTTTCAGACAAAAGTTGCATGGTTCAAAGGGGGCCAACCGTTGATGACCTTGAACTTGACCTTGAAGTCGATTTTCAAAGTCATTTTAAGATTAACAAGTGTTTTTTCAATGGAAACCCGTATTTTTGATCCCGGATTTGGAAAGAGCACAAAATTTTTCGTAAAAAATATGTACCCATGTTAGGGCCTAAAAGTGGACCATAGGGGACTTTTAGACGAAAACAAGTGATTTTATTTTAGCACTACTTTTGTGCTAAAGTATTTAGCACTACACACGTTAATCAAGCACCCCAAAGGGAACAGAAAACTACTACGTCCACGTCGTTGTTCCTGGGTAATGCTAAAAGTAGTGCTAAAATAAAATCACTTGTTTTCGTCTAAAAGTCCCCTATGGTCCACTTTTAGGCCCTAACATGGGTATATACTTTTTACGAAAAATTTTGTGCTCTTTCCAAATCCGGGATCAAAAATACGGGTTTCCATTGAAAAAACACTTGTTAATCTTAAAATGACTTTGAAAATCGACTTCAAGGTAAAGTTCAAGGTCATCAACGGTTGGCCCCCTTTGAACCATACAACTTTTGTCTGAAACATTTTCTTGTAAAATGCAACGGAATGGAAATATTTGCGTGGATGGATTAAAATGGGACACCCTGTATATATATATATATATATATATATATATATATATATAATGTATATGCATGTATATTTTTATGATAGGACTGATTATTAGCGTTGAAATACATAAAACAAACATTTATTCTATTTGTCATTTAATTTTCTCAATAATCCGAGTACTCTTATAAAATGAATTTACAAAGTAGAACAAATATATATTGTCACGCACTTGTCAATAACATTTTTTCTTTTGTTTTTTGATATTATTAGGATTATATATTTATTATAGAAATAAGTTATCTATCTTAGTTCTTATATTATAATTTAATTATAAAAGAAACATTAAAAATTTAAATTAACAATTAAGCTTGTGCTTACACACGCACGCACGCACGCACGCACGCACGCACGCGCACACACACACACACACATATGTCAAAGTTACACTACGGTCTCAATGGTTTTGAGATTTTGGCACTCATACCTACTTTTCTTGGTATATATATATATATATATATATATATATATATATATATATATATATATATATACTGAGAAAAATAAGTCTGAGTGCCAAAACCTCAAGACCATTGAGATCGTAGCGTTTGATTAATGTAAGATTATCCTTTTGTATATTTCAGTAAGTTTTATTTAATTATTTCAAGTCTAATTCTTGTAAGTTAGTTATTCTTTTGTTTATTAGTCAGCGACGCTCTATATTTCCGTATTTTAATTATCGTTGTGCTTACTTTCAGTAACGCTTTATATTTCCGTTTACTTTGATTATCGTTATGGTTTCTCAGTGACATTTTGTTATTTTGATTCTTGAGAACCAATCGTAGTTCCACTTTTTTAAGCTCGCTCGTTACGAGGCATTTTGTTACTAATCAATCATCTTATGTATACTCTTAAGTTTTGAATAAATGTAGTCTTTATTTCTATTTAACTCCGAGTGCGATTATTTTAGCGAACCGTAATTCGACGAGCTTATACGCAACCGGATACTTGATTCCCGACACTGCCCAAAAATCCACCAGCGTTACAATATCAAGCAAAAAGAAACTTTTGAAACAATTGACGTCACGTTGAATTCATCAGTGATAACGTCCACACCGCGTACTACGGTTGGAACTGTAAAATCAACGAATGATACTCTCAAAAATGTTTTTAAATCCACAGACGATTCGTTCGGAAGGTCTGTCCAACATCAGATGCAAACGTTGGAAGGTCGAAAAACGTTGTTGCAGCATTTGGCCCCGTTGGGTCAAAAGTACATTGGAGATTTCCTCAGCGGTGGTGGAAAAGAGACAATTGTAGACACTATATATGGCATTTGTCTCGACAAATGAAATGATGCTTGATAATAAAAAATTTGACGTGGATCGCAATGAAAACATAATTGTCGATGGCGTGCAATATGCTGGCACACGGTTTTTAGAAGTTGATTTTTAAGAGAATCCCCGATGATGTTATCTATACAGAGAACTTTGCAAAAGTACAAAAGCATATTGTTAACTACAAACGCACATAGACGCAATTATACCGCGCAGGAGCGATTACGGAGCAACAGAGCATACAAGTACAGATACGTAATAGCACCATTGATGCCGATCAAATTTACACCAAAGAAAAAGAATAAATCCGGAACGGGATTAGCGCTATTATACTAAAAAATAATAAGATAGATTACGTTCATTAGGACGATTTCAACAAGTTGGTGGATCAACTTGCTCAAAGCTTTGCATCAAGCCGGCAACGACACTCACGGCAACAAGATGCTGTCTATCGTAGAGGAATTTCGCGAAACCGGTATTATTATAAATTAATTGCGTATTCGCGAAAACGAGTTAGACGAGAGGCTGACTTTGTTCGAGAAGGACGTACAAGCATTATGATAAAACGACAAGCTTCAGCGTATAATTATAAAAAAGCCAAGTCAGAACAAAAATGAGTGGCAATGAACATCGAAAAGACAGTAACAAACGTTGTTACGTCCTGCGGAGTAACAACTTTTTTCTTTTGAAATTGATGGGGCCAAGCAACCGAAAATCGCGAACAGATGGTCCATCTTAACTGCGCAAATAAGCTAAAATTGTCCAGTCGAGTCAATACGGTTGATCTACGCTTGACACGTGCCGGTTTTGGCAGAAGCAAGCGTTGAAACGCGGATGATTGACCCCATCGACACGAAACACTTGTCGCGTAATTAATAGGTAACGATCTTCTAAGGAACCTAACCGATAGGATGGATTACTCAGATGAAAAACAGATTAGAAACCGAACGTTCTGAGAACGCGTGGGCAACAATAAGAGATGGTACACCTGCGGATTAAAATCCCATAGGAACCATAGGCAGAATCGGGTATAAAAAGAAAGAGCTCCGGCTCATTTTCGTCATTTTTGGTCATTTCGCTAATTTCGCTCATTTCGCTCATTTCGCCATTTCGCCATTTGTTGTTTGCGATTCATAATTTACTCCAGTTCGATTCGTCGTACATTCCGTGACATTGTATGTCCGAGTTTGTGATGTTCGGATTCGTATTCATCACTTAAACTCGACGCGGTCCTGTGAAAATTTAGTCAACGAGTTCCATCGCAAGTTCCGAACGTCCTGACGCCAACCGTTGACCAGCCGTCCGCCGTTGTAAGCTGAATCCGCTCCGCTGAACACCAAATCACTTGCACCCTCATAAATTTCAACCAATAGTAAGTCTTAGCTATCCACTATATTTTGCTCTCCATAAGACTATCTTCTCTCTCTAATAAGATTTTTCATCATACGTATAATTTCCAAAATATTTATATTCTCTGTATTATTTCATTACCTTTCCTTTCCACCCTCTATTATTCTCTTTACTTTCCGCAGGATACAATCAAGCTCTTTCGATTGAATCCGCAATTCTCTTTACTTCCTGCAGGATACAATCGAACTCTTTCAATTGAATCCGCAACTCTCTTTACTTTCTGCAGGATACAATCGAGCTCTTTCGATTGAATCCGCAACTCTCTTTACTTTCTGCAGGATACAATTGAGCTCTATCGATTGAATCCGCAACTCTTTTACTTTCTGCAGGATACAATCGAACTCTCTTTCGATTGAATCCGCAATTCTCATCACTTTCTGCTGGATACAATCGAGCTTTTTTGATTGAATTTGCAACTTTCTTTGGTTCCATTGGAAATAAAGAATTCCTTTTCTTTTCATAATTAAAACTTTTTCCTTTTTCTTCCTTTTAAGTAGTTACGATCTAGATTTTATTTTCTTTTATTGGAAAAAGAGAACGTAGCCTTAAATCTTAAATTTATTCTAGTGCGTAATCGAGTCCCTGAGCGTAAGTCGCAAAGAGCTATTAAGAACTATCGGAGTCGTCAAAATAAGAAAGTCCGGAAACTTGGCGCATCGTTATCGCTCTCCGAAAAATTAAACAATCTGTGAGGAGAAAATTCTGTTTTGCCTAGCGCTCTAACTAATTTAAGAACTTCCGACGAATCGATCGATTCATCTCCACCAATCTCAAATCCGTCCGCCGAATCATTCTCTCTTTCCCTCTGTCGTCATCCTTCCCCCTCTTACTCCCCCGAACCTCACGTAAAAAACCAACGTTCCTTCTCACCATTTACTCCCGAAAAAATAGAAAATATCGTAAACAAAATCCCAATAGAGCGAATCGAAGAAGTAGCCAATGAATTGGAAGAAATCTTCGTCTCGGTCCAAGAACTACCTGAATAATTAAAAATTCCCTGACCACAATACACACCCACACACGCACATTTATATAAATTTCATTAATCACAAATGTAACCAATTAGAATTTAAGTTTATAATTACATTCTTTGTAAAGACTTCTTAACCCAATCATAAGATTTTTCTTTCTTTTATTACACATGTTCTCTGTGAACAAAATTGTTATTCATGAATTAATTATTATTATTTTAATAATCACCATCTGTCATTGTAATTATTTATTTCTTCTATTATGTTAAAATAAATTGTAATCTTTAATTTTAATCATTTTTGTTTATTTTTACTACCTCTAATTCCCACTTCGATAAAATTGCACTTGGTCCAATCCCGCGTAAAAGCGATTTAATTCGTTTACGCAAAATAAGGACTACACAAATGCAAGAGTTTGAATGAGAGTCATAGGCCGTCATTCTCAACACCTGACCTACATTCTAACTCACTTAACGCATTTGATTTGTTGCACTCGTCCGGAAACGTGTGTGCGCGAGATTAGGCCTGTTCCGTTCTTCCTGTCTCACTCAAATCATTTCCATAAGTTTCTACCTACAAGTCGACCCGAGAGACTTATTTCGAGAATTCTGGACGTAACAACGTCTAACAAATGATTTTAAACGTCCTCCATAAAACGTTCCTCAATAAAAATCAAACAGTTCAAGAACAATTGTCAGATTACTACCGATCGGCTCAAGATCGTTATGAAAAGGCTCAAGAACGAGTGTTGGATCGTCATTGAACGGTCGTAAATCAGATCAAGAATAGTTACCACCAAGTATCTAATCGCCAAGTACCGGAAGACAAAAAAAAAGTTATTGAGGCATGACAGAAATTTATAACAAAAAGACGACAAATACAAAAAAAAACGTTTGACAAAATAACTTGTTTAAAACAAAATAGAGAAACTTTGCAATAGTAATATAAATTAAATTGCGTGCCCGCGATACGAGTCAGTCGTAATTGTTTAGACCATGGATGTCTTAACTGAATACGTCGGATTCAGGATGAGAAAAAATTACTAGAATTTGATTTCCTGGTCACAAACGTGTATATTGTCACCATGGCGGTTACAAGAGAAAGCGATGGCTCAGTTACAATCTTCTTCCTTTACTACATTCTTAATGCGCAAGCGCTTCTTTCCGCTCACTTCGTCAGTCCCGTCGTCGCAACAACGTTTCCATGTAGCATTCGGTTTGAGTCATAATAGTACTCTTTGACATCTCGGCCCTTCTCGAAAAGCCTCTTTCAAACTTAAATTTCCTTGTACACAGTTTATAACGTATAATAATTATTTCTGAATTAAAATTCAAAAAACATAAATCAATAAATGTAATATGCACGAAAAGATGCTAGTAATTATAATATAGGCTAGAAAATTTAAAAATTAATTTAAACTAAATGAGTAAAAATAATTACATAGTGTGTTAAATTTAGACTCCCTGAGTTTCAAGTTTCTTTCTATAATCGTCCAGGGAAAGGGTACAGAGCTTACGTATGCTCCTTTTATAAATTCCATTGACTGTCTTTACTGAGGCTATCCAGGCTACATTATTGTCACTTCTGTGAATTTCTAAAATACGTCCAAAACTCCATATGAGCGGGAGATTTTGCGGTAAATATATCAAATAGGGGAGGCTGCCCCGATGACCTTGACCATGACATATGTTGTCAAGGTCATGATCCTGAGTAACGCCCAACAAGTTTTAGCCGTCGCTTGCCCTTCGTTAAAGAGTTATAATCATAAAAAGTTTATGAAATTGAAGAGCAACATCTACACATATACTCACATATATTTACATATATTCACATATACATATAAAAATGTAGTACAGAGAACGCATGGGCGGGGGAGGGCCTTTGCCCCTCCCCCTGCACCCCCTTCCCGTATTTTTTCTAACCCAACCTAATTTCTAATTCTATTTTAGTTTAATTTTAAATCTAATATTGTAACGTGGTCAATTGGATATCCTTGGCCAAATTACAACTGAAATAAGGTTAGGTTAGGTTAGAAAAAATACGGGGAGGGGGTGCAGGGGGAGGAGCGGAGCCTCCACTCCTCCCACGCGTTCTCTGTACTACATGTGAATATTTGAGTTTTTCAGAATTTTTTTACCAATTTTAGTTTTATATACATACTTTATTCATTAATATTATTACTAAGTGGATACATATCTTTCATAATTTTAAAAAATGCGTCAATTCTATCATCAAAAGAATAAACTTTTTTAAATAAAAATTTGGCGAGATAAAATTTATAATGTTTTTAAGATATTCCATAGCGAGGAATTGCACCACGCATATAACGAGATGATTTCAAATATAATATTATTACAAATTTCGACAAAAATAGGGGTAGGTTAGGTTAGAAAAAATACGGGGAGGGGGTGCAGGGAGAGGGACGGAGCCCCTCCCCCTCCCACGCGTTCTCCGTACCATATTTTTATATGTATATGTGAGTATATGTGTAATTATCGCTTTTAATTTTTATAAACTTTTTATGATTATAAGTTTTTAACGAAGGGCGCGCGACAGCTAAAACTTGTTGGACGTTACTCAGGGTCATGACCTTGACAACATATGTCAAGGTCAAGGTCATTGGAGCAGTCTTCCTTATTCGATATATTTATCGATTTTGCTTGTCTATTACCAGGACCATCGTGCCAATAGCCAATTTGTTTGAGTCATAGTGCCATTTAGTCCTCATTCGCAGTTGGTGTAAATATTCTTTTTGCCACCGAGTCCAAAAGTGCTGCTTTATTTTCTGCTGATGCTGCCATCTGGATAGCGTGTTAGTACGAATATCCAGCAAATTTTTTTGTACAACTGCTTCTTGTGAATCTCCGATTAGGAAATGGGATGATGACAAAGCTATCAAATTGTCTGGGTGTGAGGATAAAGAAATAAGAGGTCGTGAGTTAAGCACAGATTCTATTTCGATTAACAATATGCTGAATTCTTTGTATGTCAAAATTAAATTTTATGTAACCGTATACAGATGCTTTTATGCCACTTTTACTACGGCTTCCCACAGACTTCTAACATTAGGAGTTCTGGGGAGAATAAACTTCCAAGTTATACTCTGAGATGTTAATTTAGTTTTGATTGCTTCTTCTTGATGTTGTATAAATTGATTGATTTCCTTTAACTCTTTTGCTACTCCTAAAGTTGGTTGCGTTGTCCGAGTACAGTGTAGCACACAGTCCTCTTCTAGCGGTAAACTTTCTCAACGCTGCTAGAAATGTTTCCGTCGTTAAATTTGTAACTGCTTCTAAGTGCACTGCCTTTGTATGGAAGCAAACAAATACTGCTATGTATTCTTTAGTGATAGGAATTCTCTCTCTTTGTTTACCTTCTTTGATTTGTATAGGTCTTGCATAGTCTACCTCTGTGGTAGTAAAAGGCCTTGCAAAACCTTGCAAGCAATCTTTAGGCATGTCTGACATTTATGCTTCTAACGGTTTAGGTTCAATTCAAAAACATTCTATGGAGCTGCGTGTTACTTTACGTGCTTTGTTTCTGCCAGCCAGATGCCAATATTGTAATCTAATTGATGACAAAAGCTATTCCGATTTGCAATGTAATAAATTTTTATGTTTTTCTCTAAATATAAGTGTTGTCACATGATGTTTAGAAGGTAATAACAAGATGCTTTTGATCTGAGTTAATGTTTGCGTGTCAGATTTTACCTTTTACTCGTAGAAGTCCACATTCATCCACAAATGGTCGTAATGGAAGTATTTGCTTTTTCGATGAATTTCTTTTCCTAGTCGCAAAACTTTAATTTCCCTTTTAAATATTTCTTACTGCACTAATTTGATGATCATAATCATGGCTTGCTTTAACTTTGGAACTGTAATTGATCCTGTCTGCTTTACCTTTGTAAAATTAATAAATTTCAGACTACATGCTATAACTCTTTTTAATTTGTTTAAAGACAAGAAATTATATAAAGTGCTGCATTGATTTGCCATTGTTGTAAGCACAACCCTCTTGAGTTCAGGAACTTTTGTTGTGTTGTAATCTTTCTGAAGCGGCCATTTCATTGGATGTGCCAGCTATTGCGGCCCTCACCGCAACTTACTGTCTTTTAATTTTTCGGCCGTGGTACCTCGAGATAGCAGATCCGTCGGATTGCTATTAGACAGTACGTAATACCATTTTTTGTTAAAAGTTAACCTTTGAATATCTGCGACTCTGTTAGCGACATATGTTTTTAGTTTATGCGGAGATGTACTGATCCAATTGAGAACAATTGCTGAGTCCATCCAAAAGTTTACATCTGTGATTTGATATGACAACACTTTTTGAATACTATGACATAGTCCTGCTGCTAAGTGTGCTGCGTTTAATTCTAAACGTTATAAGGTAATAGACGGTGCTACTCAAAACTTAAAGCATATTAAATACACTGATGTTTGCTCATCTTAATTCAAACTCTTTATATATGCACACGCACCACAAGCCTTCTCCGAGGCGTCATAGAAGATGTGTAATACTACTGATCTTGAATTATTATTTGGATTAACATTACAAAACATTGACAAGACCTTAACTGAATTTAATGTTTGATAATATCTTTTCCAATTTTCTTGTAAATGAGTCGGTAATTCTTCGTCCCATTCTAATTGTTTCTTCCATAATTGTTGTATTAGTTGTTTGGCGATGACCTGTATCGATTCAAGGACTCCTAGAAGGTCAAAGATTTTTGAAACAAAAGACAGTACTTGTTTCTTTGTAACTGCTTGAATTCCATTTATTTGAATTTCATATTATAACGTGTTTTACTCCAACTTCAATAATAGACCTAGCGTTTTTAATGATTCATGCTTATTTAAGACTAAAAAATTGTCTTCTTCCTTGTTTGATATTAATAGGTGAAGTATTTGTCTATCATTGCTTTTCCATTTTTGCAAATTTTCCTTTTTGAAGTAATTCTATTAATTCTTGTAATTCCATTAATTCTTAAACAAGCATGCTTCTTGTAAGGTCTGTGTTCCTGTGAGTAGGTCGTCCATATAAAAGTCATTCTGTAAAACTTCCGCTGCTGTAGGATATTTATGCCTTTTTTGTATTGCCAATTCCTTTAGGCACCTGACTGCCAAAAATGAAGCTAAAACCGTGCCGTAAGTTAGTGTGTTTAGTCGGTATATTTGTATCTCATCGTTGCTATCAGTTCTCCATAATATTCTTTGTAAATCACGGTTTTGGTCTCTTACTAAAATCTGTTTGTACATTATTTCTAAATCTACTGTTAGAACGTGTTGGTAAATTCTGAATTTTAATAACATGTCGAACAATGGGCTTTGTAAAATAAGTCCTACTAATAACCTGTGATTTAATAATATCCTGATTCCGTCCAAGCTGACGCGTTAAATACCACTCTCAGCTTACTTGTTAATGCATTGTTTTTTATTACCGGATAATGCGGAATACTATATAACAAATGCTGGGATGCACTCAAGGCTTTTTTTCTTCGACTAATGACATATGCCCGAGCTTGTATTTATTCGTGAATTTTACGTATTTTTCTTTGATGTCTGGCTGTCGTATGAAACGCTTTTCCAATGCGCGCTATCTCTTCAGCGCTACTGTATAAGAATTTGCAAGTAAGAGGTTTTCTCTTGTGGTAATCCGACTATAAATTGACTCTCAGCATTTTGTTGTACTGTTGCTTTAAAATGCTCTTCACATTCTTGTTCTTCGGGCGAGTAGTATTTTTTCTCAGCATCTTTTTCAGACTGCCAAAACCTATCCAATTGTTGACTTAATTTCTCATTGGTCAGCAGGTTGCATATTGTTTGCTTACTCTCAGGGACGGAGATTTCCTTATGCTGGGTGTGGAGCATTCCACACCCAGAGCTCCCGTGGGTGTGGAATTCCACACCAAGAATTCGGGGTATTTAAAAAAAATATTTTAATTTTTAATAAATTTCAAGAATTTTTGACAAAAAACAATATTTGACTATGGTGCCTACGCTGCATGCTACCGCCCTGCTTATCCAACTCTCATATCTCGTATCCCCCCACTTTTTACTTATCTTACCTAACCTTCCCATACTTTCGTTGTTAACCGCGCGTGCCTGCCTTGTGCTCGAGATCTTATTTCTCTTCATTGAACTAAACATAAAAAATTTTTTTACCTCCATTACATTAGAAAAGATTTCTTTAAATTAAAATGTTACTAAAATAAATCTTTAAATTGTTTTTTATTTAATCTTAAAAAATTTTTATACACTACTGGATCTTTGACTGAAAGTTCATTATGTAACATTAAGTATACTTTACTTTTTTCTGATATGTCATAACTTACACCAAATATTTCTGATGAATTTACGAAGTTTATTTCTACGAGTAGATATTGCTGTAATATAATTATAGCGTTAAATATAATAATATATATATCTAAAAAATAGGATAAGATATCTTGTGATATCTTAAACTTATACAGAAAATATATTTTATATATATAACAAAAGTGATATTATTGAAACTACCTACACCCCCCCCCCCAACCACTGCTTCAATGAGGTACTCCACACCCAGAAAAATCAGAAGTCTCCGTCCTTGCTTATTCTCTTGAATATCTGTCAGATACCCTCCTAGTATCCAACCTAGTGATGTATTTTGTATCCTCGGTTGTCCAGGCAAGTCAATATGCTCATCTTTCATTATTTTCCAAAAGATTCCAGCTTCAATTAATATATCAATGTTTCCAGGACTGTGAAATTCTTCATCTGCTAGCACTAGGTGACTAGATATCTTCAAAGCTTCTGTATTGATTTTTTTCTGAGATATTTGTTCCGTGATTTTGCTTAATATCAAGCATTTTAAGTTAAACTTCGTTTTATTATGTCGTGATTGTATTTCTATAACTACCAATTGATTAACACGTGTCTTATGTTGATTAATTCCGCTAACGGGAGCATTTACTGTTTTGCATGCTAATTGTAACTTGTCTACCAGTGCTCGAGTAATTAGAATGGATTGTGCCCTAGGGTCTAATAAAACTCTACATACGTGTTGTTTTCCTCTCCTGTCAGAGACGTATACTTTTGCTGTTAATAATAAAACTTGTTGCCGATCCTTAGTACAATATGTTGACACTATATGGCTAGTGTTATCTTAACTTGATTCTTCTTGATTTTCTTTCTCCTTTGTTGCCTCCAGATGCAAAAGAGAATTATGTTTTGTCTTGCATATTTTACATCCTGTTGCTCTGCATTTCTTCTCCAATGCCCTTTGCGTAAGTAATTGAGGCAGAGTTTTAATTGTCTTATCTCCTTAACTCGTGTTTCTATTGGTAACGTTAACAATTTTTCACAGTTAAATATACAATAAGCATTTTTGCAATATTCGCATTTGTGATTGGTTGTCGCCGCTACTGCTTTGTCGTATTTTCTTTTGCTTGGTTTACGTAATTCAGTCGTTGATTTTTCTTTTTCAACCATCTCCAACATGTGACATCTGCTAGTTGAAAACTCAAGCAGTTCTTCCATTTTTGGTAATTCATTTATGCCTTTTGTGCTAATGTGCGTTTTCTACTCCTTGCGTGTGTAATAATCTATCTTGTTGCTTGCTAGATAAATCAGAATTGCATCCCATTGATCAACCGGTAACTTTAATGTAGTTTATGCCTTGATATGCATGCGTACATGATTAATAAATTGTCTGATTACTGTTCAACTACCCTTCACCATTGGCGTTGTTTCAAAAAGCTCCTTAAGATGTGTATTGATAATAAGTCTCTTGTTCTCATAATGATTATTTACTAATTGCTATTTTATAATTTTCCGCAGTAGTCTCTAGTTCTTCTGTAAAATTTAAGGCCTCATTTTTTAACGTTTTTTTTAATATTGTAGTTTTTTTAAATATTGTAGCTTAAATATCTGAGAGCGCCTTGTTTTTATCAATCAATGACAGAAATACATCCTTGAATGTCATCCATTGGCTGTACTGCCTATTAAATATGAGAAACGTAATCGTTGTAGTTTTACACTCGACTTAACTACTGGTACTGCTTCTGCTTCCGCAAACGCATCAGCCTTATTTATTTGATTGTCTTATCTAATTTTTATTTGGCAATAGTGATTAATCTAAAGTAATTGTCTTCGAATGCTGCCTCTTCTTCTTCTTCTTCTAGTTCTATCTGCTCTAGTTGTACCTTTCCTTCCACAGTTTCCGGAATTCCATTCTTACATGTCTCTCTAATTTCGTACTGTATGTTTTAGAAGCTATCCCATACGGTTACTAATTTTTCAAATCTCGCGGTAATTTCCTGCAAGTCTTCTATATTGCTTTCAATAAAATTGCCGTGTAACCTGACTTTTTATCTGGCCTCCCTTAACATTTAAACTTTTTAATTCAGCCATTGCTATAAAGGAATTTTAAGGATTATGTTCAAGATAGGATACGGAGATTCACTTACTTGCTTGTCGATGCCTTGATTTCTTGTGCCTTCTCGAACCTTCGTCCGCGCTATGCCACGCCTTAACCTCAATGTGAGTTGCGTTACTTGCGATTGCACCAGCTTTGCGATTTACGTCATTTCTGCCTCACCCAGATCCGGCTCGAAGGGCCATTTGTTTAGAATACAAATGTCTTAACTGAATACGTCAGATTCAGGATGAGAAAGAATTACTAGAATTCAATTTCTTGGTCACAAACGTGTATATTGCTACCATGGCAATTACAAAAAAAAGCGATGGCTTAATTATAATCTTCTTCTTTTGCTATATTCTTAATGCGCAGACGCTCCCTTCCGCTCACTCCGTCAGTCCCGCCGTCACAACGACGTTTTCATGTAGCATTTGGTTTGAGTCATAATAGTAATCCGTGACAGTAATATAACTCATTTACGCGCCGAACTATGAGTTCGTCGAAGAAAATTAGCTCCGAGAGGCGACGGTTCGTCGAGAAATTAGACGCTCCAGTAAGGCGCAATTTTCCTCAAAAAAACGTTATAATCCAAAGATTCGACGATCTGTGGCAAACTGATATCGTCAAAATGCGTCCATATTTGAATTTTAACAGAGACCATCATTATATTCTTACTGTCATCGATGCATTGAGTAAATATGCCTGGGCAATACCACTTAAGAGCAAGGCCTGGCGCAACACGGCTGACGCAATTGTCAAGATAATTCGAGAGAGCGGAAAATGTCCGAAAAATTTGCAAACTAAAATGGTCAAAAAATTTTAAAACGCCAATGTGCAGAAACTTTTGAAGAAACATGACATTAATCATTATTCTACATATTCGGTTTTAAAAGCATCTATAATAGAGAGGTGAAATCGCACATTTAAGAACGATATGTAGCGTATGTTTACACTTAATGAGTCGCATAAGTGAGTCGACGCGCTGCCGCGTCTGGTGTCGGATTACAACAACCGCAGGCATCGTACTATCGGCATTTCACCGGCCAACGATCGTCAAAAAACTCTTATCCACTGTGTACAAGTTGCATCAAAGTTGCAGGGCTGGCAAAATTCAAAGTAAACGATTCGGTACGCGTGAGCAGATTCAAAGCTGCACTCAAAAAGAGGTATACCCTCAAATGGACCACCAAGATGTTTAAGATTGTAAAAATGAAGCGTACTAATCTTATTACTTATTTACTCGAAAATTATTGTAGTAAACAAATCTTATATCAGCTCATATTCGTAAAAAGCACCTAAGATTTGTTTACTGCGATTTATCGCGCGAGATATCCGGATGTTTAACACGTTAAAAAAATTAAAAAAACAAAAGAAACAAGGTTAACGTCAAGTAGCTGGGATTCGATGAATCACATAATTTATGGATAAATAAAAATGTTATTTGATTTATTTTTTGGTATAAAACATATATTGTAAACAATATAAATGTATACATGAATAATATATATCATTATAAAACACTTTTTTCCTTTATTCTCTTTTTGTTCTCATTTTACAAAATTCATATAAAACTGTTTTAAAAACAAATAAAAAGATACAAAAGTATCTTATTCATAATACATATTAAACGAATAAAAATATGTGAAACAACACATACGAGGTGTGTTCAAAAAGTATCGCGAATTTTGTGTTTTTTCAAAAATTATTTATTTATTCATGAATATCTATTTTGTCCCCTTCAAAGTAATCCCCATGAGATATTATACACTTGTGCCAACGGTTTTTCCAATCTTCGAAGCACTTCAAAAAATCATTTTTTTTTATCTTGTTCAGCTCCTCCTTCGATGCCGTCTTTATCTCGTCAAGCGTAGCGTAACGTCGTCCTTTCATGGGCCTCTTCAGTTTAGGGAACAAGAAAAAGTCACAGGGGGCCAGATCTGGGGAATACGGTGGCTGCGGCATCATTAGTGTGTTGTTTTTGGCCAAAAAGTCGCGCACAAGCAACGATGTGTGAGCAGGGGCGTTTGGTACGAATTTCGCGGCGACCCGTCTCATGCCCAAATCATTGATAAAAATCGAATGGCACGAGCCAATCGATATGTTTAGGTCCTCAGCAACTTCTCTAACGGTGATTCGACGATTGGCCAATACCATTTTCTCCACTTCATTAATTTTTTCGTCTGTTGTTGAAGTGCTCGGGCGTCCGGCACGCTCTTCGTCGTTCACATCTTCTCGGCCTTCTGAGAACATTTTGTACCACCGATAAACGTTGCTTCGGTCCAAGGTAGCTTCTCCGTATGCCACAGTCAACATTCGGAATGCATTCGCGCACTTAATTTCGTTTTTCACACAAAATTTGATACAGGTTCTTTGATCCATTTTTTTGAATAGGTAAAAATCGAAGACGATCCAAAACACGTGCAAGCAAAGCAGCTGTCAACAATTAAGTGAACATTCAAAATGGCCGAGCTTGTCGGCATAAGTGAGAGACATGAGTACCAACATAACGCCACAGAAAGATCGAAATTCGAATATACGTAACCCGCGAAAATTCAAAATTCGCGATACTTTTTGAACACACCTCGTAAGATGTATAAAAAATGTGAGAACATGTAATCCAATATATTTTATAATTGTATCCGCCAATGTCCCCAGGATAATTTTTGTTCAATGTGGTAATACATATCTTTTATTGTCTAAAGAACTAAGCGCAAACTTCATGTAACTTCGAACGTATGCACGTTTGACGGCGAATTAACTCTATTTCATCATTCAAACAACACATATAATCTTCAAAGGTAATAGGTTCGTGCTACAACATTATTCTTCACGCTTTTCGCCTTTTTCGTATCTTGTTTACCTTCTACTCTCACCGCATACATCTTCACCCTGAATGCAACACATTCAGTCATAATTAAACCATTATTTTCATCTTTCAGTAGCCTGGGAACCTTTTTATTTGCAAGAGGCATTTCGTATGCGTTGTCCGCCGAGTAATCGCTTGTACAGGGCGTTGCATTGATGCCTGGGGTACCGATTTTAAGGACCACGTTTCTTTCTTAGTTGTTTTTACGTTCATGACCAAATGCTGCTGTCAACGATCACCGCAGCATTCAGTCATGAACATAAAAATAATCAAGAAAGAAACGTGGTCCCTAAAATCAGTATCCCAGGCATCAATGCAACGCACTGTATCATATCTCGCTATACACGTTTCATTATCTCATACACATCTTCGCACTCGAGGTAATAGAAAAGACTGTCTGTGCCTGTATATAATATACTACATTTATCATGATATAAAGGAAGCATATACTCGTGTTGGAATTCGTATAGACAGATTTTTGAAATGTCGAGTATGCACATATCCACATAAATCGATTTGTTAAATTTCACCAAGAGTTTAGGCAATTCAACGGCAACTAAGTTTTCAGCGAAAATTATAAAAATTGGGTCGTGATATTGTAGCATCAGCGCCGTAACGGCCTCCTCATTGCGTTAATAATTTAATGTCAGAATGATTACGTACATTTTCCATTGTTTTTCCAAATACTGCATTTTTCATCAATTTATATAAATTATTCTTGAAATCATTTTTTGCGTTTGCTCTTAATTTTGTATTTAATTCAATATAATCGCGGAGACAGGTGAATTGAGCAAATTGAAGTATGCAATGTATTTTTATAATTTTGAGTCTATTACGTGTGCATTTTTGAAAATTTCGACAATGGACGTAATGCTTTTTGTCATATACTGTGGCAAATAATTTATATTGCTTTAACTCTGGCAGTTTATTGCGTGAAGGACAGAACGGAAGGCCTGTGTATCGAGCGTGTAAATGTTTTCGATAGTGAAGGTCGATTTCAAGAATATACCCGGTGTTCGAATCCGAATCGATCGCGTTTACATCAAAATTTTTAACGTCTTTGACCCATTTAAATTTGCCATATGGCAATGGTTAACACATTCCGTGACCGTATAAATTATTTATGTCAAAATAAATAAGACGATGGTTTTGACGGATCGTAAGACTGCATGTATTTATTATTGGCTTTTGCATATCTGCCTGAGCATTGACTTAAGTCGTTTTCATTGCACTTGACAGCATCAATGTCTATAAACAACTCAAATCTAATACCTGTTATCTTCAACATTGCATTCCAAGCATAGCCAGGCAATGTGTAATAATGCACAGAGTCCAGACTGTAACTCTCTGCATGCTTTTTTCACGGAAATTTTGAAACACGTCAGATAGCAATAAGACATCGGTTTTCAAGTATAAGTCACTATATTCGCCCAGGGTTTCAATTGAGAACCGCTGCCACACGTTTTCCGCTTGAGCATAATCACTCTTTGATACCGTCTGCCCGGTAAGCAAACTATGAAAAGATTCGCGCGGAGGTAAATGTGTATCATTTAACTTATCCTCGTGATATATGTACTCGTACGGAAAAACACCTTTGTGCGTAAACAATTTAAAATTCTCGTGAGACAACGAGGAAAATTCAGAACGAGTAATTTTCAATTGATCAATATTTAGAAATAACGCCAATTTTTCGAGACACAAATTCAAAAAATTACATAAATCAATGAATCTAAACCGTATGCAATTTTGTACTTTGCTGAATTCTGTTCCTACGCCGGTAGCTGCGACACGTTTGGTAAACGAAATATATTTTTCTTTATTAATTGGCAACAAATCTATCTTTCCTTTAAACACGGTAGCAATTTTTTTTATGATAAAAGGCGCGTCGTAACCGGATAAATTATGAAACACGAACGGAATAACGTACGTAATTTTATAATTTAGATTACACTTATTATGCGCTGGACCACGATAGTTGCCGATCAGATGACAATGGTCAAGCACTCGCCGATTATCAAGTCACTCATAACGAGTAAGGCGCTTATTTGATTTGAATGATTTTTTGCATATACGGCAATGCGTCGCATTAATGAATGCTTCTTTTTGCTGTCTAGTTAATTGTTCTATGAAAACTGTGACGGTGGTTTTACGCCCCTGACACAAGTCTCAGTCGTCCGCTCACAGCATGGTTCAAGAACGCGATAATCATCCCTCTCAAATAATTATTAGCGTACGGAATTGGGCGCCAGGCATGAGAGAGCGTGCCCCTCTTTTTGATTCACTAATTTCGCGACTTTACGTTAACGCTAATGACCATGAGCGGTGACGATACGACCATTCGGCAGCTCCCCGCTAAGTCGGTAAAAACGCGAGGGGGGGAGGGGGTTCGGTACGGGTGATTGAGAGAGCAAAGGAGAATCGCAAAATAACAAGGCGAGAAGTAACAGAGATAATGTAACAACGTATATTTTGACTCCTTGGGTTAGTAGAATACAAAGCCTCGCACGCGGTCGGCCGACGTGCGGAATGCGTTACAGAATCGCGGAATGTTACTCGGAGCTGTTAAACGATCGGACAATATCGTACGGCAGTCACAAGCGGAACGATTCAATAACCGCAGTGAGGCGGTCGCCGCGGGAGAAAGTGCATACATCAAGGCTGTATATCGCGAAGTAATTTATGCACACGCTAGCCGAAAGATCTCGCGATTTCTTCTACCGCTACTACCGCTATTAAGCTAAGTTCAACCCGCAAAATTATACAAATCTCACACACACAATTACAAGACTTACAATACACCGACGGCTTGGCTGTGGCGATACAGGCGCAAATACCGGAACAAACGAGATTACGTCCATACGGCGGGATCGGGCGAGCGACGTCGCGGCGGCAATGTAACGACTGTTACATTGACGGGCGTTACAACATTCTGCGCGAATACGCGACAATTACAGGGACTCTACTTAACTCTGCTAGTCGCGACACCACTCGTCTTCGATCGCGAAATTGGTACAAAACTCGAGTTACGCTCGTCTCACCCTTCGGCGCGGCATGGAACCTCTCTCTGCGTCCTCTCGTGATTGAGCTTCCTGTGTTCTGCTCTCTGGCCCGGGACACGCTCACAGCACAAATGAGCATCGATCCTCGATCCTGCGGGAGGCCCGTGGTAATTATCGCGCTTTAATTATCGCCGCTGCCGCTTTCGCATTGGCTGTTATCAGGCGACTAGATCCTGGCGGTATGCGCATTATTCTATTGTTCTGCGCTTCTGACATCGATAGCGCGCGAGACCCAAATTCGGTAGGTAATTTTCATCTGTAACGTTCGGCGTCCCCGAGAACTGATATCGGCCGGCCTTGTCTCCAGTGGCGGATGGCCGCCGCCTCAGGCTTTCTCTGTACGGTTCTAGTTATCGCCTCGTTCTCGTTCTTGCTTTCAGCGTTGGTTGGCATAACTTTGCGCTACTTCCGCCTGCGGAATTGTAACTCTGCCGTTCCTGAAAAATTAACTCCTGACAGACAAGTTTTCTGTTCGGCGGCAAACGGGAAAGACAGTGTAAGCGGTACAACCTGCAAACCTCCGCGTCTCGGGGTGCTCTGTGAGTCCCTCGGTGATGTTCCTGGATTCTTGTTTCCTCTTCGGTACCTCCGGGCGGACGAGACGTTTTACTAGCGCAAGGTGTTTTCTCGCAGTCACCTGCTATCTCCTCGATGGATCTACCGCCAACTTCAATTTAATAGCGCGCGCAGAGACGGCACAGGAACGAACACATATACTTAAACGGTGTACCGCTCGCGTCAACTGAACCGCGCCTGCTTCCGAACCGAAAGGACGCAGCATCCGTGTCGCGTTTTGCGGTCAGGCCATGCGACACTTGTGACGGACAACGAACGCAAGTTGCACCGTCACAAAACATAGGCGGATATTCGGGCTTTCATGTCATGCGTTAAATTTTCTAATTTTTTTGCAAACCACGCGACGCAGTTCTTATTGCGGTGAAAGTGATACTTTAATAAGGTGTTATTGTACAAGCATTTAACATAATATGCTATGCTTAATACCTTGTGATGCTCATACAAGAATCTCAAAGCGTTTTCTGTTTCATTCTCCATCTTACGCAATACACATTCTAAGTCAGAGTAAAGCACGAAGGGTACGTACTTTTTGTTATTATAATTATCGAATTCCAAATACTTGTCGTCCTCTCTTGGTAACAAAATGGCACAGTCATTTACTTTTTTGCATTCCACTTTGTGCGACAGCAACTTTTCTTTTAAGTGGAAATAATGTAGACATCTGTAATATAAAGATTTTTTTTTAATTACAAATTTTAAATGAGTGCAATTTATATATATATATATATATATATATATATATATATATATTTATATATATGTGTATATGTATATATATTATTAGTAGTATAGTAAGGCGGATTCTAACACAGGGATCTGAGGGGGGTGCGGGGGCAGGGGGGAAATTTCACGACGCGTCTTTGCCGTACTGACCATGATGATGTCACGTGGGGGGAGCGGGAGGAACATTTCACGGCATGTATTTGTCGTGCTAACCACGCCTTGAAGGGAGGGGGTGATGCCACATACCTACTCGCTCGCACGCCAATGTTCTTTTTGCCGTGCTAACTGCGTTTTGGAGGGGGAAGGCGTTGTCACCTCGATTTGTGCAGGGGCAGGGGGAATTTCACGGCACGCGTCTTTGCCGTACTGACCGTGATGATGTCACGTGGGGGGAGCGGGAGGAACATTTCACGGCATGTATTTTGTCATTCTAACCACGCCTTGAAGGGAGGAGGTGATGCCACCTCGCAATGCTTATCATAGCATAGGTGATGGAACACACATGTGTTTTCTTTCTCGCTCCCTCCCATATATTGCGCTCATCAGACGCTGCGATGCGGTGTGGCGATGCATCATCCTCCTTCCCCCTACACGCACGTTTTATCCTCGCTCGCTTGCTCATGCTCTCCCACGGCTTATTTTATACATTGCACGCCAATGTTCTCAATCGCACGCGTTCTTATTTCTAAGGTGTTCTCAGGAATGGAAGAGAATAGGAAAAATAATAATAATTTGTTTGAATGTAATATATTTTTTCATTTTATTTATTTTAAAAAGAATATATAAAAATGGTTTTTATTAACATATTATTTATTAAAATTATTTATTTTATTTTTAATATACACAAATAATTAAATATTTAAAAAATTATAAGAAAATGGAAAAAATTATTAAAAATAAGGAACTAAAAAATTATATAAAAAATGATATGAAAAAATATATACGATAAATTGATAAAACAAATTGTGCGTGACATGGCGACGTTATCCTCCTTGTCCTTTTTCTGCTTTGTCCTTCTCCTAGTCATTAAGATAAGCGATAAAATAAACTAATAGATTATAAAGCGCAGTAAGGAAATTATGGACAGAGAAGGAGAACTTACCTTAAAAGCGCGGTGGTACAATCCGTACCACACGATCACCACTAATGGTGTTTACTTCGATCCGGAGAGAAGTAGGCATAAAGTGGGATCGATTGTAATCTTCCACCTACGGATCTGCTGCTTGCCACCATAATGGTGACCCTCTTCGCAAATGTGGTGCAACTCTCGATTCTACAACCACTCGAGGAAGCTCCCTGATCGAGGGTTGAACAATTTGCACACAGGCTTGAGTAGTAACTAGTTAAAAAGAATTTTTATTCATATAACTTTTAACGTAACTATATTAATTTTATGTGCCATCAACTTTAACTTAATTTAGTTAAAAATTTATTAACTTACCCAACCCTGTTTGTTCATTTCTCCAGAGCAAATGGTTGCGTTCTCTCGCCCAATGAAAACGCATACATGTACCAAGTGACCGTTGCATATTAAACACTTTTTATAACACGATCGCACTATTGAACGTGCATCATACGTCTATTGAACCGATATCAAACATCTATTAGACGTCTACGTCTACGTCTACCATACGTCTGTCGTACGTCTACCGTACGTCTATCGTACATCGACCATACGTCTACCATACGTCTATTGTACATCGTATGTCTATCATACTACATTGTACTACAGACGTTCGAGTATAGTACGTTAGACGTTTGATAATAGTATGGTTGACGATCATACTACTACATTGTACTACTGACGTTCGAGTGTAGTACGTTAGACGTTTCATAATAGTATGGTTGACGGTTCAACCATACTATTATCAAACGTCTAACGTCTACGAATTACTTATGTATTAAAGGGAAAGATAAAAAAATAAACCATAAATACGTTTACACATTTTTTTATTTTAAAGCATCTTTTTGACATTGTAACCAATAATTGTATAATTTAAATACATTCTGCATAGCACAATTCTTAATATGTTTTGCACATCGTATAGTGTTCGCTGTATCCAAATTATTTAAAGATTCAATGTCTTCGTAATCAGCATCCACGGTCTCGATGATAACATTATTTCTTACATTGACATCAAGTATATTCTTCAACCATTCTCGTTTTTCATTGCCTTTAACATATATGATAGCTTCATCATCGTTTTTATCATATACAGCTGTTGAAATCAGGTGCTTCGCTTTCGGGTACTGAACTATTCCATCTTCCCGTTGTAATCCATGGTGATAAGCAGTCAACCAAGAAACGCAAGATCTTTCGGATTTTGTCAATGCATTCCATGGCATGGAATTCGTAAAAATGTAATGCGTGAGAACGTTTCCTTGTTTCAATACCGCTACTTCATTTACAATAAATTTTTTTCCAATGGTGAATCCTTGCAGATCCACAAATGTTGGCACAACCATGACAAGTAATTTTTTGAGACTGTACCATATCACAAAATATCTCGGTATTTTATTAAAGATATTTGCTAACGCTGCATTTTACATGATTTTGCGCACAACGTTAGACAATGGACAGTATTCAATTACACTATCATGTAAGATAAGGCAATAGGCGGTAGTGCTCGCTGGCACATTTTCTTTGCAATCAAATTTAATGCGCACGTCGACAGTAGCACTTTTGATGGACTCGTTTTGCCGCGAGCAATCAATCACTGTAAAAGGTCCTCTTTGCAGAAATGTGACCACGTTAAACAGCGTATCGTAGCAATCACGTCCATAATAAGATTTATGAAAACGTTGGTACATGTCAAACAGGATGGAGTATCTAGATTTACGAAAGTCTAGATTCAAGTCAACGTACGGATAAAATTCAGAGTTGAGATAAAGTTTCACATTGATCAAATTACAATCTTCAAAAATAGTAGCATCTTGAGACATGATATTCTTGCGACCGGTCTGTAGTGCAAAGATAACGAATCGAGGCTTTTCTAATTGTGTTGCAGTTTTAACAGCCCACGAATGTTTGGTTGTGCTCTGCAACAAGGAGTACTCATACAGATCCCAGGAACGAAAACTCATACTTAGATATCGCCCGCTTTCCAAAGCTCGTAGTATGGACAATTTATTGACTTCATTTAACGTAACATGTGGCATTTGCCACTGTACTTTGAACAATTCAATTTCCGGTTCCGTCGTTCTATTCGTTCCCACAATAGAATTGTTATCATTGCGCGCTCGTATCAAAATTAATTCATGGCGTGCGTTAACAACCATACGTTTGTAATCCTCGCAAAAGCCCAGCAGTAAATTTAGCGGCACGCAAAAATTGAAATAATTTTCCCACAGAGTGGACGACATGTCCCATCCGGCATTCTGCATTATCATTCCTTTGTCAAACGTAAGAAATACATAGTTCTTTAGAGTACTAGTGATTCCAACGTTTCTGTTGCGATCAATTTCCACACCGTTGATTTCATATCGAATTTCATCAAACATGAACGCTACACAATTATTTCCAAGTTTTATTTCTGATGCATCATCGTCATCATCATCATTTTTTTTTTTCTTCACTAATCTTCCTTCGACATAGAGAAAACTTTCGCACGGCAATGTGTATAAATCCTGTTGTTGTATAGGTATCCTTATTTCATCACTATGTCCAAACGTAGTGTTAGCGTATGGATTATACGAGTGAGTTTCAATCTTGACAATGCTATCGTCAAAGATCGGGTGACCTCCAATGTTTAGAATATCAGACATCTCAGAAATTTTGTACGGTGAATCCCAGTGATCTCAAATATGCAACGTTTGATGGAGTAAGTTTCTTTTTACCAAGCAATTGGATATTCTTGATTGCTGTCTTTTTGATTGTTGTGATCTTCTTGTTGCAAATTGTGTCTCGCTCTTGCTCATTCAGCACGAGCATCTCACGTTATCGTCTTCGTACGTGCAATCTAACAGTAATCTCCTCTCCGCGGAAATCAATTAATCGACCGTTTTGATCCACAATGCGAATAGTCAAGTCAGTAATGCTCCGTACGACGATCGGAAGGTAAATGATTTGTGCAGGCGTTTCCGAGATTTTATACCCGGGAGGAACACTCGGTGAAAATTCATGTATCGTATGCACGCACTTGTCGTTGCTATACGCACCAGCGGTCAGGTTACATTCTATGCGAATAATGTTTACATTGATTA
The DNA here is from genome assembly GCF_016802725.1 of Solenopsis invicta. NCBI lineage: Eukaryota > Metazoa > Arthropoda > Insecta > Hymenoptera > Formicidae > Solenopsis > Solenopsis invicta. The sequence goes on from NC_052667.1 coordinate 15,404,562, forward strand.
TATTTATAGGTAAGTCTGATTCGTGCCATTGTCGAGGTTCAAGCATACGATTTGAGGAAAATCCCAACAGCGATCCAATGTTGTCGGATTTGCTAAAATTTATTCGATAAGAGCACTTGATCTTGCTCTTCATAGTATTATTGTTGGCGCGAATCATAATCTCGTTATCCTCGTCTTCATCGATCTCTTTATGAAGCAACTTCTTCCTAGTAACATCGTTTGAGACATGAGATATAGCATGTCTCAGATACTTGTCAATGTCACGCAGTTCGTACGATCCTTTGGGAATGATAATTTCCTTGTCGTCTTTGTCATAGTAAAATTTGTTATTTGAGGAATTTATATTAGGTATCGTATTGTAGGTTTCAAAGTCTGTCAGACCGAGCTCGTAATCACCATCGCTTAAATCTACAGCTGGAAAGTAACTTACCGTAAGGACGTTACTTTTGCCGGTTAACGTAAACGTCAGTGACATGTTGTATACTGAGTTAAATAGCGAATTGTTGATCTTTAAATTGATTGTCAACCGATTGTAGAAAACGTAAGCATAGTTGACCACAGTTGCTTTGATTGTAACGTTGATAACGCACGTGATTGTACTCGATACGTGTCACATCACTGTTAAAGTATCGCACCAATTCTTGTGGTGGTCGAACAGTTTACCAAAACTGTCGAAATATATAGCACGATTCCCCCTCTTTGCGTATGCCACCCAATGAGTACCCGGTCCTTCGACACTGTCCAAATTCATGATACCGCTCTCGTTTCGGCGTGCTCCCCCCGTTGGTAATGAAGTACGCATAAAAATTCCTCGGAAATATGGAATGCGCATACGTTTTGCTAGTTGAAGTAATTCAAGGTTTGTAGTAACACCTTTTGGCATTTTTAATGTTTCATCGACATTTTTTTTTTTTTCTTCTTGATACTCCTCCGCCGCGCTTATACGGAGCGAGATAAACTCCATGACTTTCCATGACACGATTATGACGTTTTAATTCCTCCAGTTGACGCTGTGCCGCTTTGTTATCATTTACGGCCTTTGCTACTCCAGCCGCTCCTCCGACCAATGACCCGAGAACTCCCAACAATGGCAGGACGGGTAGGATACCACCACGTTTTGCTACCGGAAGTATCCGCTTGCGCGTTGTCTTCTTCTTTTTCTTCTTTGATTTCAGACCCATACCGATTTTCATCTTGGTTTTCATAGCCGCCCAAATTGCTGTCGCAGCAGCTTTCTCTCCGAGACTTGAATCTCTCGCTGTAATGCGTTTCCGTGCTTTCGAGGCGAGTATATTATCAGCCACGTGTCTTTTCGCGAGATCGTTGCTGTGCGAATAGGCTATATCATGCTCACGACACGCCGCATCCAATGGATTGATGCCTCGGTCACCTCGAGCCAATCGCTCTTCTAAACGTGTTCCTGGACCGCAATACTAATAACCGGGGATATGTAATTCGAAAGGAAGTGCATTAATCGCGCGATTTAACAAACTGCAGCCTTTCGCAGGCATTCACAGCAATTCTTTCTCAACGGTGCCGGACCGTCTATATGCGTATGCTGAGACGGTAAATTATAATGTTTGAAACACCGACGGTACTGTTGAACCTCCGAATCTGTTTTTATATGTTTGGGCAATTTGTCCCATAAATGATCGATGTAATTGTGAAACTTTTGTAGCAAAACAACTTTTGGTATATATTTTAACTGTTCGCTAGTCAAACTGTGTACATCACAGATATCTGACACGATAAGAAACATTTTGCATACTGAGCGATTTCACTCTACGCGCCTCTATAAATAGAAGCTACCCGCAATAGAAATTTTTCAGTTTATTGTTATCGTAGAGGGAAAGAAAATATGCGGTTTGTGCGGCAACCGCAGGCAATTAGAGTAATTAATTTTGATGATAAGGTAACACACGAAATAAAAACACGCAGACATGGAAATATGCTACCGATTTCTATACGTGGCATCATTTGCGGTCCGTCAAATTGTGGCAAGACAAACGTGTTGATAAGCATGCTGGAAAGCCCGCACGGTGTACGTTTCGAGAACGTGTATGTGTACTCGAAATCGCTTCAGCAGCCGAAATATCGATATCTGGAAAACTTATTAACACGATTGAAGAAGTTGGGTATTTTGCATTCTCCAACAACAGCAACGTCATTCCTCCGAGCGAAGCGCTTCCGAATTCCATCTTTATCTTTGATGATGTAGCATGCGACAAGCAAGATACGATAAGAGAGTACTTTGCAATGGGTCGGCATGCTAACGTTGACTGCTTCTATCTCTGTCAGACGTATGCCAAGATACCGAAGCATCTTATACGTGACAACGCGAATTTGTTAATTATGTTCAAACAGGATGGCACCAATCTGAAGCATGTATACAACGATCATGTAAACACTGACATGTCTTACAAGGATTTCTGTGATTTATGCCAGATTTGTTGGCAACAAAAATATGCATTTCTAGTAATAGACAAGGACAGCGCGCTTGTCAATGGAAGATATAGAAAAGGATTTAACGACTTTGCAATACCGTAGAATGATTAGTTGTTGTCGATACGTTGAATGTTCAACATGGATAGTAACATAGATCGCGAGAAGATAGCTAAACAGATTGTAAAAACAAGTAACACAATTCGCAAAAAATATCACGCATTAAAAACGGGTAAAATGGAAGAAGATATTGCATTGGAAAGACATTTTAAGCCAATCATTGAACCTCTAAAACAGATTGTTGAAAATACCGTTGGAGTTGAAAATACCATTGAAAATGGGTCTAAACAGGCTGAGAGTGAAGCATTCTTTTCGGGAAATGAAGAATACGTGGAACCAAAACGAAAACGGTCGAACATTTCGTTTAATAATTCAATAATGACTTCTACTCCAATTAAATTGCAAACTGTACCAATTAATTTTAATAAAGCATCACAAATGTTACAAGATAGCGATTTATTGCAGAATCATGCACCCTCCGTTGAAGAGGTTTTTGAAATCACCGATGAGCCGCTTGTGATGTCCGTTCGACAACAGTTAGAAACGTCTGAGGGGCAACAAAAATTACAAATACGTTATGGTCCATTGGGACAAAAATATATGGGAGCTGTTTTGAGCGGTAAAAAAACGGTCAACGTAGATAATGTTTACGGAGTTTACTTCAACAATACCGGAACGATGCTTGGTAACAAACGTATCGACTTGCACAAGAACGATGATATATCCATAAACGGTAAAAGATACAAGGGTACTCAAGGTCTGTACGAGTTAATTTTCATGAAAATACCCAACGCTGATATCTACACGAATGACGATGTAGAGAAGTATAAGGATATCATATTAACTACAAACGCACATAGGCGAGACCATGGTGAATATAATCCAATACTAGGTAACAAAGGACACAAGTATAAAAATATAATCTCCCCCATGTTAGCACTGGATAAAGTTGGACGAGGTATACCGAACAACGTTACGTTAAACGACAACAAGATTGATTACGTTCATTGGAACGAACTCGTCGATCGTCTTCGATTGCTCGAGGCCTCACGCCAAGCCACAACGCTCACGATAACGAGATCCTGTCAATTATCGAGGAACTTCGCGAAGCTAGTTTAATTATAAATTGAGTCGTGCTATTCATATTATTTTAGTCAACGTTGAAATGTCAATCAATAAGTTTGGGATATCGCTCGGAAGTAGCGGAACGGAATCGTATTACAAATGGAACGGATTAATAAGAAGTTACGTCCGCGATAATGCTCTTTGCAAGGTCAACGCCAATTTTGATACAAAGTCATGCAAGATTCGTCACGTAGCGTTACCTGTAGATGATAGCGATGCTGCCAATAAACGATATGTACAACAGGGCATACAAATTTTGAAAGATCACCAGGACGAAATCGAGAGGAAGCTTGTTACTCTCCAAAATAAGGTGGAGATTATGCTTAACAAAATTCAAAGACAACTCGATACAGTGACTCATAGCGCAGAGTAGAAAAAACGATACATTAAATCTCTCCATCATTTGTGAATCAAACATGAACAATTCCGAAAAGCAGCTGTTAGTGGAGGAACTTCATGCTCCAGCGAGAAGAAATTTTCCGAGAAGGCATGTCATTGTTCGCGGATACGATGACCTGTGGCAAGCGGATGTGGTTGAGATGCGACCTTACATGAGATTTAACCGAGGTTACCATTACATACTCACCGTTATCGATGTATTGAGCAAGTATGCATGGGCTGTGCCTCTCAAGGCCAAGAGTGGCAATGAAGTGGCTAATGCGATTGCAAAGATAATACGAGACGATGAAAGATGTCCAAAAAATTTGCAGACTGACAGAGGAAAAGAATTTTACAACGCCACGGTACAGAAACTATTGAAAAAACATGATATCAATCATTATTCAACATATTCCGTAATGAAGGCATCAGTCGTTGAACGGTTCAACCGTTCATTAAAGAACGACATGTGGAAGCAGTTTACGCTTAATGGAAATTATAAATGGATCGATTTGTTACCACGTCTCGTATTAGAATACAACTCGCGAAGGCATCGTACTATTGGTATGCGACCTATCAATGTTACCCCTGCGATTGCCGAAAAACTCTTATCCACTGTGTATAGTCGCATAAAAATTGCTGCACCCGCGCGGTTCAAAGTGGGTGAATCGGTACGCGTGAGCAAATTTAAGACCATTTTTGATAAAGGTTATACACCGAATTGGACTACGGAGATATTTAAAATTGCCAAAGTGCAGAGAACTAATCCCGTGACGTATTTATTGAAGGATTCCTGTGGAAAACATATCAGCGGTGGATTTTACGAATATGAGCTTCAGCGAGTCAGTAATTCTAACTTGTATCTCGTTGAAAAAATTTTACGCAAAAGAGGGGATGAGGTTTATGTGAAATGGCTGGGATTTGATAATTCACACAATTCGTGGATACACAAGGATAATGTATTGTAAAAAATGTATTACTTATTTACAAGATATTTGTAATTTTTATTACAATTACACAAATATACATATATTATACAAATTAAGTGTTTTATTTACATTGGTATTTTATAACGTCCCCAAGGCAACGTGTCAATAGAATCTGACATAATATATCGCTTATCGTCATACGGACTAAGAGCAATTTTCGTTTCGGATATAGTATACACCTCATGCAATTTCGATCTAATACTTGACTGCTGTCGTGTCATTTCAATCTCATCATGTAAACATCGCGTGTAATCATCGAAAGTTATCGATTTTGCCACAACGTTGCTCTTGATTCCTTTGACTTTCTTCGTGTCGTTTTTACCATCAACGCGCAAGGCATACATCTTTGCTCTAAGCCCTATGAATTCGGTCATGATCGCACCATTGTTTTCATCCTTCATTAAACCTGGCACTTTTTTATTAGCAAGCGGAATACCGTATGCATTATCAACCGCGTAATCACTCGTGTCAAATTTATTAATATCGCGCTTTATAATTTCGTATACGTCATCACATTCAATGTTATATATTAAGCTATCCGTATCAGTATACATAATTTTACATTTCTCGCGAAACATCGGCGTTTGTATTCATGATGAAATTCATACAAACATGTCTTAGATATGTCAAGGATGCACATACCCACATAGATTGGTTTGTCAAATTTCACCTCAAGCTTACGCATTTCGATTGCAACCAAATTCTCTGAAAAGACACTACGACTGTGAAAATTTGACATAGCGATCATTGCCTCCGCACCGTATCTGCCTTTCCATTTTGTCACAAGTCGCACATCGACGTGATTGCGCACGTTCTCCATGGTTTTGCCAAATACCGCGTTGTTCATTAATTTGTATAAATTTTTTTCGAAATTGTTTTTGGCGCATGTTCTGAAATCTGTATTTAACTGAATATAATCGCGAAGCCATAGTAATTGTGCAAACTGTAATATGCGATGTATTTTTGTCACTCGAAGGCCGTGACGAGTACACTGCTGCAGGTTACGATAATGTATGACGTAACGTTTCTTATCGTATAAGGTTGCGAGGAGCTTGTCTTGCCGCTTGCCGGGCGGTTTATCACGCATTGGACACAACGGTAGGTCAATGTGCGCATCATGTAAATGTTGTGGATATTCTAAGTCTATTTCAAGAATGTAACCTGTTGGAGAATCTAGCGCGATGTCCATAAAATTAAAATTTGTTACGTCATCTACCCATCGAAAATCTTTGTATGGTAATGGCTGACACATTGCCCAACCATACAAGTTATTTACATCAAAGTACATCAGGTACGATGATGATTTCGATGGATCGTATGACTTCATGTACTTGTTGTTGGCCTGTGCGTACCTGTTTGAACATTGACTCAGACCACCACGTGTGCCACGTTCGATGAACATGATCATGTCAATGTCTGTTAGCAGTTCGAAATTTACATGTGTATATTTCAACATTGCATCCCACGTAAAACCGGGTAAAGTATAATAATATGCGGGATCGAGTCCATAACTCGCGATGCAACTATCGCGAAAATTCTCAAAGATATCAGCCAACAACAGTACGTCAGTTTTCAAGTTCGGATGGAGAACCGCTGCCACTCGTTGGCAGCATGCGCGTAATCGCTCTCGGATACTGTGTCACCCGTCAATGAACTGTAAAATAATTCGCGCGGTGGTAAACATGACTCTTCCAATTTTTCTACACAGTCAACATACTCGTATGGGAAGACACCTTTTCGTGTTAACAGATCGAAATTTTCTGTTGATAAATTACTATATTCCCGTTGCATTATGCATAGCTTATCTTTACTAAGAAAAGATGCCAATTTATCGAGACTAGATGCGAGAAATTTGAAAGAATCGATAAATCTTAATTTTATGCAATTTTTCTGATCATTTTTTGTAAACGAAATATATTTTTCTTTTGTTATCGAAAGTAAATCTATTCGTCCTTCATATGCTGTAGCTATTTCCTTGATGATAAAATGCACGTCGTAGCCTGATAAATTATGGAAAACTATAGGAATATAATGCGAATCTTTGTAATTTAAATTGCAATTTGAATGCGCTGCACCTCTGAATCGACCGGTTAAATGACAATGATCGCATACCCGTTCTATTTCATTCGTAAATGGTTTTTCACAAATGTGGCAGTGTGTAGCGTTGTTAAATTTTTTCCAATCGTCTTGTGTTAAATCCATGGGAACATTAACCGACAGAATATTATTTACAATTTGTGCTAAATCTTTAAGTTGCTCGACGAACCACGCGATACAATTCTTATCGCGATGAAACCGATACATTGATAGCGAATTGTCATACGCACAGTGTACATAATATGCTATGCTAAATACTCGATGATGCTGGTAATTTTTCTCATCCTCAGTCTTCTCCAGGATGCATTCCAAATCGGCGTATACGATAATCGGCATTCGTTCCTTTCGACAGTAATTTTTAAAGCTCAGCCATTTGTCATCTTTGCTTGGTAATATGATAGCGCAATCGTTTATCTTTCCACAGTCCATTGTGTGAATTTCCAACTTGTCGTTCGAACTAAAATAATGTAGACATCTGAAATATAATTTATTTTTGAGAAATTAGAAAAAATATATTTATATATACATATTTTTGTATTTTCCGAAATATATACATACCGATCACAAAAGAATTTCTTATTCTTTTTCTTACTGAGTTGTGAACTCATGAGACGGGACATATTCTTTATCAACGCAAAATGTCCCACATTGTCATCCTGCACGTATAGCAGATTTATATGTTTGTCCATTTTTCGTTCGGTGAGTCGTATAGGAAAAATAGATAATTTCTTCTCCTCGATGCAGTATAGATTAATGGAGATTTTGTTGAGAATTTCAAACTTTTTAATTTGTGGCAGTGTCATTGGAAACTCAATGCCTTTCAGATTTAATACCGTAGAATAATATGGATATGAAAATTCTCGATCTATATTCCTTTCAGCAGGATGCAGACTGGCCACCACTGACCATGCAAAACATGCATTGTCATTTGATTTTACATTAACTACCGCTTTCTTCATCATAATTTTACTTGGTAACTGGATGTTGCATCCTGCATACAAAGGGTTATATTTGTTTATATTTATTGTTAAATTTAGTATACGCGATAACGCCCATTCGCTATCGCGTTCTTGGAATTCCTCCAACGATGCTAGGATTATCTCGATGACGTGTAACTGGTACCATTCATGCAAATCGGAGCATTGAAAGAGTTCATAATTTCTTGTTGTGATACACTTATTAGCGCGTTTGTCACCTGCGACAAATTCACCATTAAAAATGGCGTTTATTTTTACGTTGCCATGTCTCTGCATGACACTTTGCACGTGCTCAAGCACAATTTCTCGCGCATCCTCTAGAAATTGATACGGTTCAATGTGTTCGAAATTAATTACAGCACCAGTCAGTATACGACTTTCAAAAACTGTATCTATCTCACGCCATCGGAGTCCAGCACTATATCCAGCGCCCATTTGCACAAACCGTCCACGCATCATTTGTTTCAAACCTTCTAGTCGCGTGATACAAGCGATCACAGATTGTCTTCCGCCGATTGACAATCGCGGATATTTACTGCGGCTACGTCCATCTAGCGATTCGATGAACTCGATACAACGTTGCTCCCACGCCATATACTCTTTATGTGTATTCAATCGAGTGGATTGCTCCACCAAATCGCGCTCCGTTTGCTCCATTTTTACAATGTGCTTGACTGCATAGACTGATGGGATGCATCGCGATCTTGTCATTTTATAATGACACCATCACTTTAAATGTTATTCACAGTGTATCATATGATACATGTCTAAAGTCTTCTTAGCTATCATAAATCGGCGCTTGTAAGATTCACATGTATATTTGATATCACTGACTTTGTAAAATTATTAAATGATTTCATCGTGATATCAAATTACTTTTAAACGAGTCACAGCAGGCGTTCGCTAAAAATACAAAACTGTCACATTTGCTCCATGACTTCATCGTAATGTCAAATTATATTCAAACGTGTGTCTAAATTAATTTTATAGATCTGTGATATCAGCGCCTATCATATCATCACAGCTGCTGTACTCTGACGTATGCTTTTATGCTGAAAATGCAAATCTGCAATACTATATGATTTCATTGTAATATCAAATTACATTCAAACGTGTCTAAAACTGAGTTTTACTATCCTGCGATCTCATCACATCTGTCAACGCTTGCAAGATTTACGTTTGAATATGTGTATGATCTCATAATAAAATATGTAATTTCCACATTTGATGTCGATATGGTGGTGGGGATTATAAAATAAAAAGAACTTTAAAAACGTTATTCTCATCAGTTGCTCATTGTTAGCGGACAACTCTTGAAAAATACGAGAGAAATGGCGAACTACTACGTTCCAATCCAAACCGAAGCATGCGAGAAATTGTAAGTATCTATACATTTTTATACATTCCTTAAATTATATTTTTCGTATTTTTGCTTCTACATATCCATATTTCTTATTTACAGAACATTGCCACACATATCAATGAACTACTATATTCCGATCCAGACCGAAGCATGTGAGAAATCGTAAGTATCTATAATTATTTTATATACATTTTTTCATATTTTCATATTTCATTGTTTCTTATAAAATCTCTATTTTATTTATTACTTATAGAACATCATCATCATCATCATCATCATCTTCATTACCATCATCATTATTATCAATATTTTTTGTTTTATCTCATTAATCTGTAATCTTATTTACAGAACGCCACCACGATACACATCACACATTTTGGGGAGAAGGTTTGCACTAACTCCTACATCTTATAAATGGTTGGATATCGGAATCAACGCAGGATCTATATCCTATGAGGAATTGGTGCTGGGTGACAACCGCGGAAATCAAATTGTTCTGCCTTATAAAACGTGGAGATCGTTGATTGAGAAACGTATGGACATCGAGGGACTTATGCAGTCAAAAACGGCTCCATTATTGATTCACGAACTGATTGTGCAGCAGATTAAACTGCGTGAAGAACATATTATAAAATTAACATTACACAATACTTATATTTGCATGAAGCCTGCAACTGTATCATTTATGTTTGAACTTGAGCATTGTATTGAACATATATATTTCGCACTGTGTCAGAATATGAATAATGTTACTGACAAATATAAATATTTTGTAACTTACTTGCGTCAGAATTGCATCACTAATAAAAACGATGCAGTAAATATTTTGCGAAAAATTTATGATAAAAGTTCACATATTGAATGTGAATTAATAGCTTATGCTTCAGATAATATTGCATACGATTCGCTAAATGACAAATAAAATATTATAATATGTACAAATGTGAATATTGCATACGATGTGTTAAATGATAAATAAAATGTTATAATCATGTTATGTGCAAATTTGAAATAATAATAAAAAATGTGTAAATTGAAATTGAACTTTTGATTATTTTTCCTATCCTTAGCGAATGAGGCTGATAGCTATTCAGTGTGGTACAATGTGGTTGTCACAGCTGTGACAATGACTTGATTAAAAATAAATAAGAAGCAAAATTTATCCAATAAAGACAAATAAAATTATTTGTGTATGTTAAAAATAGATATTTTTATATATTCCTTTTAAAATAAATAAAATAAAAAATAAATATATTACATTCAAACAAATTATTATTATTTTCCCCCTATTCTCTTCCATTCCTGAGAACACCTTAGAAATAAGAACGCGTGCGATTGAGAACATTGGCGTGCGAAGTATAAAATAAGCCGTGGGAGAGCATGAGCAAGCGAGCGAGGATAAAACGTGCGTATGGGGGGAAGAAGGATGATGCATCGCCACACCGCATCGCAGCGTCTGATGAGCGCAATATATGGGAGGGAGTGAAAAAGAAAACGCATGTGCGCTTCCATCACCTATGCTATGATTAGCATCGCGAGGTGGCATCACCCCTCCTCCAAGACGACGATTGAGAGCGTTGGCGTGCGAGCAAGAAGGCATACAGGGAAGGAGTGAGAGCGCAGTGCTTAAGTGATATCATCTATGGTAACGCCGCGAGGTGGTATCACCCCCTCCCTTCAAGGCGTGGTTAGCACAACAAAATACATGCCGTGAAATGTTCCTCCCGTTACCTCCGCGAGACATCATCGCGGTCAGTACGGCAAAGACGCGTGCCGTGAAATTCCCCCTGCCCCCGCACAAATCGTGGTGACAACGCTTTCCCCCTCCAAAACGCAGTTAGCACGGCAAAAAGAACATTGGCGTGCGAGCGAGTAGGTATGTGGCATCACCCCCTCCCTTCAAGGCGTGGTTAGCACGACAAATACATGCCGTGAAATGTTCCTCCCGCTCCCCCCACGTGACATCATCATGGTCAGTACGGCAAAGACGCGTCGTGAAATTTCCCCCCTGCCCCCGCACCCCCCCTCAGATCCCTATGTTAGAAACCGCCTTACTATACTACTATTATTATTACACTTATCAATCGCAGATGAATTTTCTGTGTTCTTTTTTGCTTAGCTGTGAACTGACCAGTCGTGACTTGTTCTACACAAAGTGACCGAGGCTGACATCGTGTTTATCTTCCATGTAAAAAAGGTTAATGTGTTTCTCCTTCTTATCATCAGTCAGTCGTATTGGTACAAAGTAAAGTCTTTCTTCTTTTTTGTCAAATTTGGTACTGTATACGTTGACCGACACATCGTTTAAACATTCAAATTTTCCAATGTCTTTTATTTTCATTGAAAATTATATGTCATTAAACTTTAAAACAGTCAAATAATGCGAGTACGATGACTCCCGGTCGGTATGATTTTCGGCGGTGTTCAAGGCGGCTACTACCGACCAGTGGTCGGCGACCACGCGAAGCACGCATTGTCTTTTGAATGCACATTAATTACCACACGTTTGTCTTTTATTTCCTGTGGCAATTTGATGCAACATTCCGCGTGCATGGAATTAAACTTATTTATATTAACCGTTACGTTCTGTATTCTTGATAGTGCCCAGCCACTATCACGTTCCTAAAACTTATCAAGCATCGTTAATATTGCTTCGATAATGCACTGTTCATACCATTTACGTAAATTTGACGCTCTGTACAGTTTATGATTCTTTGTCGCAATACTTTTATTGTTGCGGTCATGAATGTGCACAAATTCTCCGTTGAATACAGTGTTCACTTACGTGTTTTGCGATAGCGTCTCGCACTTGCTCGATCACCATATCACTAACATTCTCCAAGAAATGCCGCGGATCAATATGATCTATGTTAATGATAGCTCCGGTCCTAATACGGCTCTCAAACGCAGCATTGATCTTGCGCCACACGAGCGATTTTTTGCCACCACTAGTGCTTGCGTACTCGCCACCAACGTGCACAAAACGTCTTTCTAATTGTGCTTTTGATTCTTGCTACCACGGATTGTCTAAAGCCAACGGTAAGTCGAAGACGTTTTGCAACACAATATCTTTCGAGCTGCGCGAGACACTCGTCGAATCGTTGCAACCAAGCGAAACATTCCGCTAAATTTGTGACCTGCGAGCATTGCTTGAGCAGTTTGCGTTCCAATGTTTTCCATTTTTTTAATTTTTTTCAAAAATGTCTATCACAATATTCTTATTTTAACATGTAAAGGAAGTATAGTATCATAACAAAGTTCCAGTGGTAAAGTTTTATTATGTTCGTCAGAAAGCTTGCCACGAATCATGTGATTGAGTGTAAAAAGACGTGTGATCGTCTCGTTATCACAATTACCGTTATAATTTGATATATCATTAAATGTACAATAATGGTATCTGCCATGTAGAGAACAACAAAACGATCTTTTTTTATGTTGACGTGTTAAGGTAGCACAGTGTTTGCTTGTATCAGAGGCAAGCGCGTTATCAAATCCATGTTATCGACCACAAAGGAGATTTCGTTTTTAAAAAATAATTTTTTCAATGTAAGCACACCTAGCATATGCTGGAATATACCCAAACATGGGCTGGCGGCATTTGGAGCAGATACGTCTATCAAGTCGTTCAAGGAAATCTGTTTTGTGGATTTGAACGGCGTCCATTGAGTCCAATTTGATGTCAGAAAGTTCAATCATGCATGATGCGCAAACGGCAAGGGCGCCACCCGTTGAGTAGTAAAATTGTATTATGCAATGTTTCGAGCGATTCAAAGCGCGTAGTTCAGCAATTGATACAACACGAATTTCAGGGTGCTCACTTAGATCACTGTCACATCCGCTATCCCCAGGCAACTTTTCGTTAGACGATACTTCTTCAAAAACTTTATCCGCGATACAATTAGCCATTTTTCTTATTATGTGGACACACAGATTGGGCAAATGTTGCATGGAATGTACATAAATATTGGTCTTCGGCAATAGTCGCAATTATTGCCGTGAAGAACACTGAATGTATCAGTTTCGTGGTGTCAAACGATGCGCATTACTCCCAAGTCCACGGGCTCACCGTCAAACATGCATGAGACACATATTATTTGAAAGCGATCTTCAAACGTATAATAAAATTGCATCATGCAACACCTTGTATTTATATTTAATGCATTGTATTGTGCATTTGATAAGACTCTTTCCACGAAATTCTTAGGGTACTTACTTTGAACAGAAGACACATCCACTATCATCAGATAATACGGCCTTTTTGTTTTCGTCTTTGTCTACTAAATTCTAAATATTTCTATCTAAATCTTCGAACTCAATCTCCATACTATCGTCCGAGTCTATGTCTTTGATACGGTCGGCCATTTCTTTTTACGGCTGCATTTTGCAATCGATTCGGTATGCTTCCGAGACACCTACTGAGGTTCGAGTGCTAATTATCTTATATATATTTCATTTGCAACTCCTTTGTTTCTTTATCTAACTGGGCGGATGCAACGTCATTATCATCTATACATATTGGAGGATCATGTGCATTAAAACGAGTCATGTTTGCACCAATGTTTGCGACTTTTATCTAATTGGTACATTTGTGTCATCCAGTGGTAGCCAAAATACCCGCGCCTGTCTTGAATTACCCCTCACGAAAATCAACTTTAGATATCGGAGTATCATGTGCCTTGAAAACGGGGAAGGGGGATCATGTTAACACTGATGTTTGCGACTTCTTTGTCTAACCGGTACATTTGCGTTATCCAGCTGCAGCCAAGGGATCAGCGCCTGTCTTGAATCATTATCTCGCGACCCCACGTGTCAAGGGTCAGCATTAAATAAAAGATGCTTGTCTTACCTCTTTTAAATTGTTTCACAAAACTTAGGTGTCATGTATCAAGGCAGATAACGAATTGGTCAGTTAAAATTATATAAGTGCATATCCTTTGTTCATCCGCGTATTTCGCACTTATCGATAGCAGCAGTCAGCACATAGTATGCATGTATGTATATGTGTACGTACGCGTATACATGTATAAGTATACATATATATAAGTACATACGTATATAACTATATACATATGAATGTACGTATGCAGATACATTGTACGTATGCAGATACATGTAACGCTGGTTCTTTCTCGGTGTCGGTTACGGGATTTTAGGTTCAGGATCGGATGCTCGGATGTGCTCGCCGGATGTCCGGGTTCGTGTCGAAATGATAACGCCGTATTTTGGTAGTAAAAATGAAAGAGGTCAAAATATATTTAGCTATGCTTTAGTACAAAATGAAATTATACAGTTCCGATATCGTTATCGGATAATACTGAGCTCCTTGTACAACATTACGGCCCTCAATTGCGCGGTCGTCGGCCCGCGTGAAATCAAGAGAACAATCACGTGGTAGTCGAATAGTGTCGCGGCACTTAACGGCGCGGTCGTCGGCCCGCGTGAATTTAAGAGAACATGTCGCAACGTATTTGCGCGGTACTTAATATCTAAACGGAAAGGACTTTAACAATTCGGAAACGGACGGACGGTGACTAGGCGCTTTGCGCTCGTAAGTAGCAAGCGGGGTTGCTCGGTTCGACAACATATATCTATATACATAGTTCGCGGCGGAACGTGCGATATCGGAACGGATTCGCGGTTATCGCAATGTAACGACTCGGATGAGTCGTGTGATCTACGGACGGCTTCGGTTTACGCTCTATGCGTACGGTATCCGTTTGTTAGAGTGGCCGCGCGGCGGTCCACTCTAATGCCGTGCTCGGGGCCCGATTGGCCCGTGCGGTTGACCGGTTACGGTCTCGGTACTCGACGCCCTCGCGCTGTGCGCGGGCTGTCGACGGGGTCGGCCGGTTCGGCCTCATCTCGCGGGGTTAGCCCGGGAGGTACGGTGGCGGACACTGGAACGGTGTCGGCGCGGACGGTCCCCGAGAATTCCCGGGGACACTCGGAACGGTCTGGTCGGGGTGGCCGGACGACGAGAATGCCCGTCGTCCAGCCGAACGGAAACGGAATTGCCGTGCGGGTAGAATACCCGCCGCACGGCGCAACGGATTCGGATCGGATTTAGCCGGACGTACGGGAATGCCCGTCGTCCGGCCGGACGGTCCGGATTGGCCGCGTGACAAGAATGCCCGTCACACGGCTGATCGGATTGGATGGCCTGCGCGACGAGAATGCCCGTCGCGCGGCTGAGCGGATCGGATTGGCCGAGCATACCCGGCCTCGGGGACGACGGTTTTACCCGTCGCGGGAAGGTTGGAACGAGAATGCCCGTTCCCGAGGAGGTGCTCGAGAATCCCCGAGCTAGGAGGCGCCGAGTATGCCCAGCGCTGGAGAGGATCCGATGAGATCGGATGTTCGTACGGATCTGATCTCGGCTGCTCGCTGCCGGCTTATATAGCAGTCCGCGCGGTCGTATGTACTAGTCAGCGCGCGTGGTGGGGCCGGCCGGAGTAGGGACGCTTGCCGAGCGTGGCGCGCGGCACGCATGGTAGCGCGTGATCGCGGCATGCTTAGCTGAACGCGCGCGCGTGTTTGATCTTACGCGTTGCGTTCGGCGGCGGAAAGGCGTAACGTTACACATTGATTTTTTTTTAACATACTTAATTTAACGTTATTAATCGCGGTTCAATCGTATAATATTAATAAAAAAAAAAATAGAATAAGCGAATATTAATTCTAATAGCAAGCGTAGTCACGGCGTATGCTTAGTCCTATCCTTTGACCGTAATAGTATACTTATAGATAAGCTCCAAAATGTAAATACACGATACGATGGAAAACGCTCTCGCTCGGGCCTTTGTTACTCAGTCTTGATCGTGCCCTCGCTTCATTAACATCGAGAGTGATCAATGAGTTTGAAAAAAAAAGAATTCAGAACTCTATAATGGGCTCGAGCTGATGCAGAATTACCTGCACAGAGTTCTCTGTCTCCTCCCCGCTCATACATTAGAGACAGGGGCGACGATTTGTCGGCTCGCCATGTATGGAGTTGGACAATTTGATCGGAGGGGGGAGGGACAAAAAGTTCTCAAAACTTATTTAATTTCCATATTAAAATCTTGTTATCATGAGAAATTATATACACTGCCCATAAAAAGAAACGGTACACTAATTTAGGAAAAATTTAACAAACTTTAAACGCTTGTAAAACAGGAAAAATTTATGATACAGGGGTGTTTCAAAAAAGGAATTAAAACTCGAAACCAGTACTTTGAGAAACTTTTAATGCCGATTAAGTGGCATGATTAATTGCTAATAGCCAATGATAAAACAAAAACTTGCAAAATCGATAAATAGAACGTGCAGTTTCCAGAGTTGTGTAGAGTGAAGCAGTTGACGTAACTCAATAAGGTAAAAAGCGCGTAAAAGTTCGAATTTTTTCCTTTAAAATGCGATTTTGCGGAACTCGATACAATAATTTTTCGCTAAGTTATGCCAATTTGAAGAAAAGTTGTTGTTTACAAGATAATAATGAATTATGAATTGCAATGTCGCCGTTATCAATGCAAATCACTACAACTTTGTCCAAGACATGTTGTTGGTTTAAAAACATATCCGTGCGTGTGTGTGTGTGTGTGTGTGTGTGTGTGTGTTTGCATATTACAAGGATAAGGACCTCGTGGTTCGTCAATTCCACAATATTTAAAAACTCCGAACCCTCCTTGTGGAGTGTGTGTGTGTGTGTTTGTGTGTGTATTTGCGTATCACAAGGATAAGGACCCCGTGGTTAATTTCACAGTATTTAAAGACTTCAAACTCTTCTTGTGCAGTGTGTGTGTGTGTATGTATGTGTTTGTGTGTGTATTTGTGTGGTGTGTGTGTATTTGCATACCACAAGGATAAGGACCCCGTGGTTCGTCAATTCTACAGTATTTAAAGACTCCAAATCCTTTTTGTGGAGTGTGTGTCTGTGTGCGTGCGTGTGCGTGTGCGTGTGCGTGCGCGCATATGTGCACTAATAATTTGTATGACCTCCTCGTGCGCGTATTACTTCATTCATACGATGAGGCATACTTCCTATTAGTCCTTTAATTTCATCCTGCGTTATCGTATTCCACTCGTTTTCAAGAACTTTTTGAAGTTCTCGCAATGCTTTAGAAGCAGGTACGTGATTTTGTACTTTCCTACCAAGGTTGTGTCATAAGTGTTCTACGGGATTTAAATTTGGACTATTTACTGGCCAATCAAGTCGGTTTATGCCAACTTCATCCAAGAAATCAAGCATTCTTTTTGCAATGTGTGGTCGAGTATTGCATAAACAAGAAATTATCGCCAATGAAGGGTGCGTACGGAACAACGTATGGAATGAGTACTTCTTCCACGTACATCTACGTTCATGTTCTTGTCAAAAAAATGCAGATCTGTATGAGCATTCGCTGAAATTCCTGCCCAAATCATTACATCGCTTTTATTGTAGCTATGCTTCTAACTTACAGTGCAATCTGCAAAACGTTCTCCACTGCGACGATAAATTCGTTCTCGTCCATCTGGAGAATAAAGACAAAAACGACTTTCATCGCTAAAGAGTACTTTGCTCCAGTCTGCGTAAGTCCAGTGTCTATGTTCATGTGCAAAATTGGGTCGAGCTACACGATGACGACGTGTGAGCAAAGGTACAGTGGCTGGCTTACGCAAAAACAGATTTTGTTCCGCTAATCTTCTCCGAACAGTGTTAACGGATACATTCGTGTTGCGGACATCCTTTAAATTATTTCGAATTCGGACAGCTGTTCGAATGTCTATTTCTTAATGAATTTAAAACAATGCATCGATCATCATTGTCTGTGGTACATCAAGGTCGTCCCGAACCAGACCTTCTCTGGAAAGAATTGGTGTCTAAGTACCTAACGTAAGCACGTTGCACAGTTGACACTGACAAATCAATTGCTTCAGCAACATATCTTTGACTTCTGCCATCTTCACTTAAAGCGACAACTTAGGCAGCTTTTTCAGGATTTATCGTCGTCATAATTAATCAGTAATTTGAAGGCAAAAAAATTAATTATCATTTAAATTAAAGTCGCACAAAACGTCTCAAACGGAAAAAATCAAGGAAAAAATTTCCCGAGACAGCACAGTTTTGTGAAGATTTTCTTTAAAGATTTTGGCACAGTTAAAAAACTGCTAGATTTTCCGCGGATGCATTAATTACATTTATAGCATTATATGCGAATTTTTCTTACGAAAGAGCTTCTTTGCTCGGCCTTCTGTCGGCGGTGTCCCAAACAACTGTTTGAGACAGTATTTGAACACAGTGTAATACAAATTCGGGACACCGCCGACAGAGGAGTTAACGAACCACGGTGTCTTTATCCTTGTGGTATGCAAATACACACACACACACACACATACAATCCACAAGGAGGGTTTGGAGTCTTTAAATACTGTGGAATTGACGAACCACGGGATCTTTATCCTTGTGGTATGCAAACACACATACACACGCACGCACGCACGCACGCACGCATGCACGCACGCACGCACACACACACACACACACACACACACACACACACACACACACACACACACACACACACACACACACACACACACACGCACGGATATGTTTTTAAACCAACAACATGTCTTGGACAAAATTGTAGTGATTTGCATTAATAACGGCGACATTGCAATTCATAATTCATTATTATCTCGTAAAAAACAACTTTTCTTTAAATTGGCATAACTTAGCGAAAAGTTATCGTATAGAGTTCCGCAAAATCGCATTTTAAAGGGAAAAATTCAAACTTTAACGCGTTTTTTACCTCATTGAGTTATGTCAACTGCTTCACTCCACATAACTCTAGAAATTGCACGTTTTATTTATCAATTTTGCAAGTTTTTGTTCGATCATCGGCTAATAGCAAATTAATCATGCCACTTAATCGGCATTAAAATTTTCTCAAAGTACTGGTTTCCAGCTTTAATTCCTTTTTTGGAATACCCCTGTATCATAAATATTTCTTGTTTTACAAGCGTGTAAAGTTTGGTAAATTTTTCCTAAATTTTTAGTGTACTGCTTTTTTTGGTGGGCAGTGTACATTTATAATAATGAGCAACAAAATTGTAAATATTTTATAACTATTTATAGTTTAACTGGAAACATACTTAAACTCATGAAACAAAACTTAATGAAAAAAATTTAATAAAAAATTTAATTTCGTAGAGCAAACGTTGTACTCCAAATTTTATTTTTTATAATGAACTCATCCATAAGTACATAAATATCTAAAGTTTCAGTAATCTCGGAATGCACATGCAATATAGCGGCTGAATTCAACCGAACTTGTTGCATTGTAGAACGTAAATATGTTTTTAACCTTCTCAAAGCAGAAAAAGAACGTTCTGCAGTACACGACGTCACTGGTATTGTTAATGGTATTTGAATTAGTTTTGTATATTCCGAAACCAACTCTCTTACGACGTTATCTTTTTGAAGAATTGTAACAACGTCTCCGAGACATGTGACAGTTAATTTTCGGCTGTGTAGTATGTCAAAAAACATTCTCCGATGGAGTGCAAGCTTCTGATTATCAAAATCATTCTTGTATTCTGCAAGAGCATTTTTAATTTCGCTTTCGTTATATTTATTATTTCCGATTGCAACATTTTTCATTTCTTTTAAAAAGTTCATGGTTTCGGTTGAAAATCTTTCATTTAAAGATGCAAAGACTTGGTCATGTATTTGTAAATATACATGTTTATAATGTGCTTTTGGCGTTGAAAAATCATGACTATTATCAGTATTTTCCAATCATTTTGGAACCTTACGAAGCCGCGGTAGTTTAGGATCTTCTAGTCCTAGTCTAGTTGCTTAGCTTTAGTAATAGTTTCTTCCCATATCGACTCAAAGTTATTCTGTCGAGACTTTGAAAACATCGAAATTACATTTTTTACCATCTTGTACGATCTTTGAATGTTTAAATTCATTTTTTGCAAGTTAGTGTTTAAAATTTTGATAACTCCAAAAATTCTAATTATAAAACTTAGATTGAAATAAAATTCAAAACTTTCGAGATAGTGTAAAAATCCAAGAGCTTTTGTATAGTTGCTACAATGAAATGTTGAATCAAACTCAAATAATAGTCGAGTTGCTTCATAATTGTTTGGTTCATACAGCGTTCTTAAAGATTTTACACCACCTAATAAATCGAAAATATAACAAACGTTAATAATCATAAATCTAAATTAATAAATTTATATATATATATATATATATATATACACAGCAGAATTTATTATTTATTCCTAAAATTTAATATTATTCAATTTTTAATTAAAATGTGATTATTTATAAACCGTTGCTAAAAAAAAAAATTATTAAAAAAAAGCGCTTTCTCAAAAGGAAAAACAATGTTAAGTACATTTAATACATTCAGTACATGTATAGATATATGTATATGTACAATGTAAGTGCGAACATTTTATGTTTTATGAAATATTATCGAATATTTTATTTCATAGTTATCTTAATTCTTACGTAGTTGGGCAAAACTGTATAAGCGCAGGACTGATATCTGATTGCAATTCTTTAAAACGTCCTTGGCGCTTAGGGGATTCTTGTATAAAATTGATGAGCTTCTTCACCACACCAATGAAAATTTTTACGCTGAATATACACTCCATCCCGACTTGTACCACTAAATTTAGATTGTGAGCATTACAATGCACGTATAAAGCTCGTAGTTTACTTTCTTTAATGCGTGCCTATAATCCTGTAATTTTTCCGCTTACATTAGTCGCTCCGTCATAACATTGTCGTCTTAAGTTATGGATATCTAGATCAAATCGAGCCAAAATATCTTTCACTATATTAAATAATATTTCGGCTATCGTACTTGGCGTTTTGTAAAATCCCATGAATATTTCTTCTATTGTCATATTGTCCAGTACGATTCTTATCAAAAAGGACACTTGCTCGAATCGTGTAATATCAGATGTTTCGTCGATTATTATAGAAAAATATTTGGTTTTTTTAATTTTTGCAAGTTGTTTGTTTAAAATTTCTTTTTCCATCAAATGAAGAATTTCATTTACTGAATCTTTATGAGTCCATTTATATTACGTTTCAAGTCACTTTTCAAGTATGGAGACGTCTTCGGCTCGTAATAGTAATTTTAATACATTAAAAGATTCGTATGTTTTTCCACGGAAAGCTAATCCTTGTCAAGCTAAAAAGTTTATAGTAGAAAATATTTTACGAAGGGGGCCTCTCGAGCCTCTACCATTTCAGTTTGTTTAGCGGATGATATATGTTGAATAACAGTCAGTTTCTTCAGATTATTTAATCTAATTACAACTGAAAGGTAAAAATCACTTTTCTCATGATTTTTGAAGCGAGAAGCCGTTTTTCCAGTTACTATAACCTTTGGTTACAAATGCTTCTTTTGCATTTACGGATTGAGTGTTAAATGGCCGTGGCAACTTTAGATCTATCGCTTGTGTGCATATTATGCAAATTGCTTTTCTGTCAATATTCAAATTTAGATTCTTTTCCCACGAAAATTCTTTTGTCCATCGTTTAAAAGCTTTAGGAATATCTTTATTTGTAACAAAATTATTTAAATATATTTGTGCGCATTTATTAAAAATGTATTAAATATCATGTTTTAAATATATATACGTATCGAGAATATATATATTAATTTATTAAAAAATTTAGCTGTATTTTCACGCAAAAATTCTAAAAAATGTAATAAATTAGAAAATATAGGAAATTGAAATAATTATTAACAGTTATTACGTATTTAAATTGGTTTATCATATTTATTTATTATATTTATTATATTTATACTTTGACTATTGTTTTGATCTAAAGTTTTACTAAATTTGGTCTCTTCTAAACAATTTATTGCACTCGTGTCATTTTCTTTCATGTTTTATTTCTTTAGACAATCGGAATCAAAGACACACGCTACTTCACCTTGAGATTCTTTTGTATTGATAGAGCTGATAGAGATTGAATCGTTTCGTGGTTCAACATTTTCAAAGGCTGTATCTTATTATCTCTCACTCGTATTATATACCTTTCCATTATATGTTAGTCGGTCTCCCAAATGTACATGTATATACACACACAACGGCGATTGGGTTCTGTCTCTCACTTGTTTATTCCGAAACAAATAAAGACTAGCCGCTAAGATGCACGAAAGCTATAGACTAGCGATACTAGCGTTCTTCGCGAAGAAAAATACAAACTACAAGAAGAGAACTGCGTATTGCGTGAATATTTTATCGGCCGCACTTGGTTTGCTCAATGTGTGTAATTGAAATTTTGATTGAAATAAAAGTTCCAAACATATTTAACTATTTTTAGTTTAACACTTGTTATTTTCAACAAGTTGTTTATAAAGAATTTTTTATGTGTGAAAATCCACACATAAAAAATTCTCATGTGTGGAGTACTCCACACACACCTCACAAAAGTTGCCGCCCATGATTAGAAAGAATTATTGTTGCCGCAGAATCCGTTCTTCACAGACATCCTTTTCCTCAAGACCATGTGTATGTTAGAAATCTGTTTAACATCTTCACTTTCTTCCCCTCATTTATTATCCTGACATTTTGGGATACGACATTTCCGACGCATCCCTCCAAAGGATGTGGAGGTATCACGAAGCATCCGGGTAGAAAATGCGGAGGAAGAGAAAGAGGAGGAAGTGGTGGAGGTAGAAGTAGAGGAGGTGGATGGCGAGGAGAAGAAAAGTAGAGGAGGTGGAGGTAGAGGTGGAGGAGGTGGAGAAAGTAGAGGTGCTGGAAGTGAAGAAAAAGAAGGAGGAGAACGACAATCCAATAATATATTTCTATCCTCTTCCTCCCCCCAAGGACGGAGAACCCGCGGACGGGGAAGCCGCGGACGAGGACAAACAAGTCGTGGACAAGAAAGCCGCGGACAAGAAAGCCGCGGATAAGAAAGCCGCGGACAAGAAAGCCGCGGACGGGGAAGACAATAACAATAGTGATAGTGGTAAATGGTGGGATGATGGTGGTGGTGGTGGTGGTGGTGGTAGTGGTAGTGGGTAGTGGCGGTGGGCGGCGAGCGACGGCGGGCAGCAGTAGCAAGTAGACAGTGATGATGGCAGGCGGCGACAGTTAAGGGCAGCGGTGGCAGGGTAAATTTTTTTAAATTATTTATTATTTATTATTATTTCTCATTTTGCGCGGCGGCGGCGTTAGACACGCGCGCGTCCGCAAAATTTGCCGCAAATGATAATAGGTCGGTTCAAATTTGGACACCAAGGGTCCCCCCTTCCCCCCCAACGACGATTACCTTATCACGTGCATAGGTATGCCGCCGCCAACAAAACACCCCTGTTTTGATAAACATTGGCCGGTACACTACCCTTGTTTATCAAAACTAATAACGATGTAAGCACGTGTGTGAGTCATACCCCCACAACATACTCTCCCGCACCTACAGTTCCCCCGCATACCAACCCCCTCCCCTCCTTCGTTGTTTCTGGGTTTAAACTGGCCTAGATATTCTACTATTATTAAATATCAGTAACAGTGAGATTAACATATATTATTAATTTACAATTAATATTCACTTTGTAACACACAGCGAGTATATGTAATATCATGTATTATTTTAATTAGTTCAATGAACTCTATATATAATGCAAATGTTACACTTAATTTTATTAACTTTAATAAACAGGATTTAAAATATACTTGCCATATTTATTAATTAATCCAGTCACAAATTTTTGAAACCAGCATAAACATGCAGCATTAAAACTTTCAAAACTCAACTTGTAAAATTATACGTACAACAGGCATTCGAATTATTTTTATATTTTCATTCAATCAGATGATACTTGTTTCAAACATCAATTCATTCAAAATATACATTTACATTAACGCTAAAATTAAAAAATTATGACTTAGAGGCAGATCTGAGAAAGCACATTTTCCATGAGAAAGTGAGATATCTGTTGGAGGAAGGTAGGAAAATAAAAACAGATTAAACAATGCGCATTTGGTCTAATTTGTTTTGTTTCGTTATTCATGTGCACTTTGTCAATCATACATTATAACACTTGGAAAATTTGATGCATAGCACTCGTAAGAGCATAATACATGGCTTTGTCTAATCAAAAAACATATTTATTGTGGATGGAGCTAAGGATTTGGTTATAAGGGTGTTACATCTGGCAGAAAAAATTTTTATTTTCCTGCGCCATCAGTATTAATAATAGCCTAATTGAGAGTCGGGAACACCCTCCGACCAATTAAATGAATCCCACATCGAAATCTTAATTCGATATCGCTCATACGGCTTTTACATGCGCAACCGCTTGGCAACATCGTGGCGCCGTCCCCTCGACGCGCAACACCCGCAAGTATCTATCGGCGCGTGACAAACATCGTGCGCGCCAACCCCTCAACTCGCGACCTCCTTTAATATCTCCAGGCTCCGCGCCTCGAAATTCCATTTATCTTTTCAATTTAATATAAAATATTAGGAACGGCAAATTTATAATTATTGAAGCGTGATTCTTCATGGATGCTTCCTACTAGCGCACCATGTAACTCAAATTAAAACAACTCTAAAATTGCGGCCAATAAAAACACCAAAAGATTTTGAATTAATATGAAGATTGATCTCTCATAAATAACGATAAAACTTTAACTTTTTATACATTGTTGTGCCCGGTGGTGTTCCAGGCACGTCGGTAGGTATTTTCGGGATTTGCTTTTGCCCAAAGAGTTAGAACTCACGGGACGGCAGCAGCTCGGACGGTTGCCAATAGGGATGTTTGATCTTGTCAAAAGAATCGATTTTTTGAATCGAACTGAATCGTAACTAAAAGTATCGATCCGTCCAAAAATCGAATGCCAAAGAATTAATTTCGCAAAAATCGATGTTTTTTTATTCTTTTAATTTTATACAAAATTATGCCGTACATTTCAAGATTACATCTGTACTTATTATTTACGTATTGTTCAAACAAAATTTTTTTTTATGTAGACAATACAAGCCATGTAAATTATTGGATAACATAATACTAAAAAATTAAAAAAGATAAATAAATAATTAAATTGTGAATATATCTGATTTTAATATTGACAAAATAAAAATATTAAAAATTCAAAAATAAAATATAATTTACGTTATTTCTGTATATTGGTAAAAATAAAAGCAGTACGCTGTTACGTCTGGTGCCCAAAATTTCTCTCTAACTTTACGCACCATCCGCATGCATTTGTTAACGTAACTTTAAACCTTATAGAGAAAATTACAGAAACAAATTTCGATACATAGAGATAATGTAATATAAATAGCCACGTCAAATCTAGAATTATAATAGCATCATATACCGCTCTAAATTTTGTAACATTTTTCAATAAACATATTAACAGACAAAATAGTAAACCGGTGATCAGGTGATGATTGCGTGTACTAGGTGCTATTGCGCCGTACATGCCAACCTGAGATCACTAGTTGAAATATAAATTTAATTAAATTGGAAATAATGCGCGGAATGCGATACCAACGCTCGCGCGCGGTCTCCCCGTGCCTCGCGGCTCCCGTCTGCGTCATCAAGCGCCGGGCGCGCGCATCGAGTCCCAGGATTTATTCAGTCGTAAAGAAAAATAGTTTTCTCATGGTAGAAATAATAAACTTGCAAACTTCAACGTGCACTTTGGAGAGCGCCTACCCCACTATCCTACTATGCACGCGTAATTAAAAAAACGAGAGAACTGAGAGCATTATAAACGACCAAAGTATAAAAATCAATTTCACCCAAAAGCAATATTAAAATTTAAACTTTTCGGTAACGTAACGATTCAGGAAAATCGGCATTACCATCCTGTCAAATCAAAATTAATATAGCTCAAGAGTTGTAACCTGCAGGAATTTTTAAAGGATCTCGGAATAATTTTCGTCGCGAAACCGGTGCGCGCGGGCGCGCGCTTCTCGCGACTCTCGTACGATAATTTTGTCTATCTTCGCAAGACCATTAAAAATAGTATCTTTAATAAACTTATTAATTTCAATCTAAAAATCATTTACACTCACTCTCGGCTTGCATTCTGTCACACCATATTAAAATCCCGTAAGAATTACAACCGCTAGAGTCTTCTGAAAATTCAAGATCGATAAAAAAATAGTTCGCGTTGTAAAATTCTAATTCTTTCGCTATGTAACGACTCAGAAAAATCAGCACTACAGTTCTGCACGCTCAATTTAAGGATCCTTGGGAAATTACATTTTATATGTGAATTTTAAAGCTTCGAAATTAATTCTTGATCTCGTATGCGATTCCCTCTTGAACTCGCGAGCCGCGCGGCGCGCGGAAAGCTCGTGATCATTAAAGGGCTTACCTATATTGAAAAACTAACAGAAATCGGGAACCTCTCCTCCCTGGTAGGGAGGAGCCCCCCCCCCTCGTCTACAACCAGATGGTATAAATACGACGCGAAATCGGAAATCACTTCACTTCTGTAACAGCACTACTTCTGTCGAGTCAGCAATCGGGAAGAGCGCAAACTATTGCAGCCTCCCAACCTGTAGATTGCTGATAAGATAACGGATGGGTTAATAATTTGGACTTTCATAGAGGATCTCAGGATGTCTCTCTCTCTCTTGACCTCTACCTTTCCGCTGAACCTTTTTCCTGACTCCGATGTCGAGAGCAGCAGCCAGGTAGTGCGCTGAATGAGCCTCACTCAAACAGCGCCTCCTCGGCGCTTGTCTAGACTAGGAAAATCTACTCCATTCTAAAAGCGAGACGCGAGTGCGCGCTTCCGAGCCCGCTCACATAGCTCCTTCGTCGACTCGCTCCTCCAATCTGCACTCCTCTCAAGACTGCTAAACCTATCGAATAAAGAAAGAGACGAGACTTCTTGAATCCTCAATGGAAGACTTCTATCAAACTCTTATTCTCATAAAGTTCCTTCTTAATTTTTTTAGATCGCGTTAAAACACACACACACACACTCGCACGCGCTCATTCTCTCTCTTTTCTCTTCTTTTGCGTTCACAACGATAAGAGGTTCTATTTGTAGACTCTGGTGGCAAGCCTTCAAAATACAACTTACTAAAAATGATATCCGGCAAGACAATCTTAAGGTCCACGCGAGACCTCTACAAAATCGTAGACAAACCGGAGGCACTATAACCCATCCTCGCTTTCCAAACCATTTATCTTTAACTAAATTTCTTTCTCTTTTCTCTCATTAATTTTGATTATTCGCACGGTAATATTAAGGCATAATTATACTTGTAATTGTATCACTAGAATCGTAAATAATAAAAAGTTGAAGGGTAAAATCAAGTTCTGACAGTTTCTCTTTCTCTTTCCTTTCTTTTCACCCTCTGTACCACGCACCCTCTTCCACATAACAGCCAAAACCCCTTTTAATGTATAAAAAAAAAACAGTTCAAACAATAAATAATTGTTGTCATGAGGAGGGGCATATCACCCGAATCATGACGACTGGTGACAGCGGCCAAAAATCAAAATCCCATTACGACCCGCTGGTTTACAGACCCGGCGGATCGTAACATACGCCTTAACTAAAATATTTTATATTTCTTTTATATTTATCATTATACATACTATTTACATAATTATATACGCGTTAAGGATTGTTGTAAGATAATTGTGTCTTACAGCGTGAGTATTAGTATCTGAGTGGAATTCATACACGGGAAGACTTATTTCAGTGTCCGGATAATTACGGAAGGTGGAAAATTAATGTCGCTCTCATTAATTTGTATGTATAACAAAATATTTATTATTTGTTCTCAATTTTAATAATAACGTAGTTTTTCTATTTACATTATAAGCTTCTCTTACTTTCTAATTAGTAATGCATATAAAAAATTAATTTGTACTTTAATAACTTATACATACACTCATGTGCTCGTATTGATTAGCAATTATTAGATAACACTTGTAGCACTACTCGCATTCGTTATCCTATTCTGTTAATGTATTTATTAATACCAACGCTAATTTCTTTTAGCAACTTTTAATCGATTTACAGAAGAATAATCGACTATAATTGGTCAATTTCTTACAGATTCCGGCATAAGTTAGCGGTTATGACCTGCATAAACCAACCTTTATAGGCTTTCTACAATAAGCTATTAGTCGGTATCATAAATCATAAGCCATAAAAATTGATCACAGTCAAATGTGAAGAGAATATTCGATGTGATTGATTAATTCTTATGGCTTATAACTTATGATATCGACTAAAGGGCCTCGCACATGAAATGCATAACAGAGCATAAACATAGCTTAAGGTCTCTGGACCAATGAGTTATGTAAATCAATATGGCGACTTTATGCTAAATGCTCATTGGTCCATCGGTCTTATGTTGTGCTTATGTTATGTTATGCATTTCATGTGCGAGGTCTTTAATAGCTTATTGTAGAAATCCTATTATGGGTGCAAATCCATGCAACGGAATAGCGTAGTGGAACGAGAGAAAAACTAATTACGAGCGTTCAACAGTTTTCGGAAACTGTTTAAAAAACTAAGAAACGCTCGTGATTGGTTCGCACCTGAGAATCGAGATCCCGATCTCGGGCCTTAAAAATCAATTCGTCGATTTAATCGGAACTAAAGAATCGATCTAAAAAATCGAGAATTGATAGAAAAAGAATCGATTTTCTAAAAGATCGATTTAAGATCGAACATCCCTAGTTGCCAATCAAGAAACACCTTTCTTGTCGCAATATAATGTAGATTTATTCTCGATACTTCTTCTTATACAGTGGTTGCTTACACTTAGATGCCCTGTTACGACGGGCTGCAGTGCGCGTTATCTTCTTATCGCGGCTCGACGTATGAGTTACGCACGGCCGTGATGTTGCTCTGGCGGTTGTTCGAATTATTCTCCACCGTTTCCCGATTCGGAGGCCCTTTTTATCCTCCAATATTGCTGACGCTCAAATGCAGGTCGGCTGCATGCTGAATCGGCGGCGGTGCGACATCCGGCGAAAGACTATCTTGTCTTCCGTCGTTGTCGCGTTTTCGGCACGTCTTTCGAAAAGAAGTTTCGAAAGACGATCCGCGCTTTCCGTAGTTCTCGCGTTTTCTGCACGTCTTTCGAGAGGAAGTCTCGAAAGACGATCCATTGTTTTCGCGTTTAGCGAATATATGCATAGCAAAAAAATCGCTTTTTGTTGCTATGCACTGGTGTTTGCTTAAGGGGTAACACCACTGTAGACGGCCCAAATAAAGCGTTTTTTTGTGAATTTTTTTTGCATGGAAGGAAAAGTAAGAAGAAAATAATATTTAAGGATGTTATTAAACATGTTTTTAAGTGTTTGTAAAAATTTTTTTATTAAAAAATATTAAAAAATGGCGACGCTATAGCCACTGTCGTGAGACGTGTTTATTTTTTAGGGGTTTGCGGCACGCAGCAGAACCATCGTAGAGATTTATCTGGAACAAAACAAAAAATTTTTTCTTAATCTACATGAGTATAGCTAGAGAAACACGTACGGAATTTGAGAAATATTTATTTTTGAGTAATTGGCACGCATTTAAAAAAAAATTTCAATTTTTGACGGAAAAAACGGTCACATATTTGTCAATAAATAATGTTCTAATCAACTTATCGAAAATTCCGTACGTGTTTCTCTTCGAAATGTTATTTTAAAGAAGTGGTTAAAATTTGGAGTGGAAAGAATGAAAATTGTTTGAGTTATGCTGCGTGCCGTTTTAAAAAACCATGTTTTGAGAAAAACGCGTTTAAAGCTTAGAGACGTGTTTTAGACGGGACAAAATGAAAAATGTGACTGTTTGAAATTTTTTACCATTAGTCTGCTATCCCAGGACCGTAAAGCATCCCTTCTTTGCTCAAGTATTGTTCCTCATTTTCTTTCCGCGACGATTTTGTGCTGGTGCGTGCCTTCTTTGCTGCATCTGTCAAAGCCCGCTCGGAGTGCTCGATCCTTGTCGCATTGGCTTCAAGGCAAAAATTGTATGCTTGGTAGCCGATATCCATCTCCAAAACTTGCATAATTCGTAAAATGTTAGTCAAACCGTCATTGAAGGTGCACACAGCAATATCAGTTGCTGCACATAATACTTTTTTGCCGCTTGAGTAAGATTTTGGCGCCAAGTTCCATACAGCAGCATTGAAACTTTCGTTGCTATTTTGAGTGTAGCCTCCCAAGCAACGATTTAGCAAATCATCACGGCTCAGCTCCTCGTAAATAGGTTTGATAGCTTCAAAAATTTCCTTCGGTAGTGGCGGCTTATGATGGTAAGTAGCCAAGGAATTTGCTGCTTGTGCCTTTTTCCAGTCGCACCAAGACTCCGAGCACTTCTCGTGTTGCGGATTTTCATCGGTTGACATTTTATGAAATAAGGTTGCCCAAATATCATTTTTCATATTTTTCACGGAGTTTGGATTCCGCCGTATCGCTAAACCATAATATATTGTAAGCTCGTCAATTAATTTAGCAGTTAATTTACCTTTTCCTCCGAGGCCTTTTACATTTTTTTTTAAATTTCGCAAACGAGTGCCCATTCTCTTTTGCACGTGATCAATGCACTCTTTCTTTTTCACTTCAAAATTTTCGTATGGATGTTTCTCCAGTATACCCTTGAAGGTTTTGCTATCACCGTCGCCGACATAGTTTGCATATTTCATGCCATGTAAAGTTTCGGAACGTTGAAACATTTCGACGACGGCGTCTACCTCCATCTTACCAGACGAACCTTCATGATTTGCTTGACATTCATCAACGTGTGTTTTGAGCCATTCTTCATACTCAACTGTTTCTAATTTACTCTTCCAATGCTCGCAAGATTTGCAATATTTGGACTTCACCTCAACGTCGACGATTTTGCCAGTGAACCATCCAATCAATGACGTGATTCCGAAAAGCGACGAATATCCACGTTTCCTACTACTAGAGTAGTTAGAAATCAGAAGGTAAGTCATTAGGCTGTACCCTTCGAGCAGGTATCGATGTGCCGTAGGTAGTCGTTTTGGAGCAGCCCGACACGCTTAAGAAAGAGCGCGAAATTTCACACAAAA
The DNA here is from genome assembly GCF_016802725.1 of Solenopsis invicta. NCBI lineage: Eukaryota > Metazoa > Arthropoda > Insecta > Hymenoptera > Formicidae > Solenopsis > Solenopsis invicta. The sequence goes on from NC_052667.1 coordinate 15,436,014, forward strand.
AATTTTGTAACAGACATAAGACTTTTTTTAACTCATTCTAGAAGGTTCAAAGTATTTTTTAAAGCAATAAAAAAAAAATCGATTTTTCAAAAATTCTACAGTGGTGTTACTGCTTAAGCTACAACACTTTTCCCCCGCCGGGAAAGAAAAACGAGAAAAAGGAGTTTTTTTTGTTTTTTACACCCCTTCCTTGCCGGGAAAGAAAACGGAGGCACGTAGTTTTCTACAATTATTTTTATTTTATAATACATGAGGAGAAAAAGATAAATATATTAGATCGGTTTAATATTAGAAACGCGTGCTTTGTGTGCGTTTTAAAATTGATCTAGGTAATGTATTATAACGCTTGTCTTTGTATTCTAATGTTTCTCTCTTTTTGCCCCGTTTCCTTTTTACAATATATAGTATTATCCCTATTGCAACTGCTACGATTATCAACATGGTAACGCCGCTTGTCGCCATAAATAAAGTTTGTTGATTGAAAATACGGAGTGTCAAGACCCTCATTCAATTCTTTTAACTTTGTTTTTAAATTTTTTAATTTTGGATGATCTTGCACTATTCTCTATATTTTTATTTAAGACATATTCAGTTTTTCTTGTATTATTTCTTTTGGTAATATTTTGGAAATATTGTAATCTGGCATGTATGTCTCAATTTTTGTCTCGTTTAATATTTTAGGTGATTGTGGTGTTACCTCGTGTGTTATTAATTTGCAATTTTTAATGTGATTTTACCTATATTTTCAATCGTTTTCTTTATTTTCCCGTGGCCTTTACATTGGATGATTATTGATTGTTTTCTTGTTGTTGAGTATAACCATGAATGCGGATTACCTAGTGGTATCCAAATTGTGTTATTGGAAGTTATGTATTTTATTTCGCAATTGTCGCTTTGCATTTTATTTTCCACGTATACCTCTAGGGGCGGATTAACAAATTTGTCGCCCCTAGGCCGTTTATACACTGCCGCCTTCCCTCTCCACATTTCTTGCATAATTCATGCAGATAAAAAGAATTAAGTGTATAGCTCTGATTAATCTCTAATACATATTTGTAAATTATCAAAACGTAAATAATTGTATTTATTGATTGTTGATATTATGTACATTCTATATTTTCTTATGTTATTTTGTAAGAATTTTTTATTATATTTTAATATAATATATTTACCGATATCACAAGTGATAATGTAAGGAATGTACGTAAACAAAAGATTCAATTATTAACACAGCTTTTATTTTAATTTAAACATGAAATAGAATAAATTAGACGACTTTGCGTCTGGATTTTTCTTTCGCAAAATCATTTATAATGTCGTTAAAGTCTAAACTATTTAGAATATCTAATTCTATACAGAGAACAGCTAGAGCATTGAGTCGGTCTTCTAACATAGTTGATCGAAGATAATTTTTTATACGTCGCAAGAAAGAGAATGAACGTTCGGCTGTGCAGTTTGCTATGGGAATGCACACATACATCCGTAATGCTACGTCAATATTAGGATAAAGATCCCGCAAATTTTTTTCATACATCCATTTGCAAAGCTGAAGTGGTGTCTTCGGAATTAGATTATCTTTATCTACATCAATATGTCTTTTAAAATGTAGCAGTTTACCCAATAACGAGTCCTCTAAATCATTTGAATATCGACTAAGTAGAATCTTTCCCTCTTCTTCCAATTGGACGGTGGTGAGCTGATTTATTTTCGATATTGCAGCAAATTGTTGATCGAATTGTGCATGCGCAATTTGTCTTTTAATTAATTCACAACGTAATTGGTCAATAATAACCAGAAATGTATTTCTTTTAAAGTGGTCGCTACCAGTTACATCTAATATTTCATCAGGTTCCTCGTCATGGTGAAGTATCCTCTTTCTTTTTCTTTGAATATCAAACTCATAAGTTTTGACACTAGATTTATTAAGAGCTTTATCTTCAAACAATTTGAATTATTCCCGAGTAGTTCCCATAAGTGTTATAAGGGAGTTATACAACTCAACAACAGTACTTAAGTCAATATTGACTTTCTGCAGTAACTTATTTGTTGCATTTAAACGATCTAACAAGAAGCTCCAAAACGTAGCCATGAATGCTGTTTCAAGTCGTTCTAGACGTAAACACAGGGCTTTTGCTTCATTTCTGGTAGATGCCTTCTGAGTTAAATCCTGTTCTAATGTCATGATAGCGTTCAGGATTAGCGACCAAGACTCCATCAGAGCTTTACAAGCGTCATCACGTGCAGACCAACGTGTTTGAGAAAGAGTTTTCAATGAAACATTGCTTGATGTTGAGGCATCTGAAGAACTTTTTTGTAGGACCTCCCATTGATATGTCAAAGCTGTAAAGAAATTGTATAATAACTGAAGTAAGCTGAAAAATGATGTTGCTTCGGGATAGCACTCAGCAGCACAAGTTCCGACCAGGTTTAAAGAATGTGCAGAACATGGAGCATACTCAGCCAGTGGATTTACGTTCTTGATTCTGAAGTCCTGAATATATACCTGACATGTTACTGGCATTGTCGTATGATTGACCACGGCAGTCATTAATATCTAACTTGTAAATTTCTAGTGTTTTAATTACAGCATTAAATATATCTTCCGCTTTGTGGCCAGTGTTAGGAATAAATTTGATAAAACGTTCAACTGGCGAGCCATTCTTATTTACATAACGCACGACAAAAGAAAGCTGGTCAATATGAGACATGTCAGGTGTAGAGTCTACAATGATGGAAAAGTACTTTGCATCTCTAATTTCGTTAATAATCTTTGAAACGACTTTGCGAGCAATTATCTGTGTAACAACCTGTGTTTTGTCCGAGCGCGGACGAGCTCAGGGAAGCCAGGGCTCGAAGGAAGGTTGCCGGGTTAATTAATTCCGAGATCGGACGTGCGTTTAATGAGAAACTACTTTATTTGAGATATAATGCTGATAATATGCGCACGTAGTTCGGGGATACACGAGGTGTACCCGCGACGGTACGGTGACGCGATTTCACAATAACAAGACGCGGTATTTACAGAACGGGGATCTATTTACATTCTCTCGGTCGCTCGCACTCGGCCCGCGGCCGGTATGAGAGAGCGCACGATAGCGCGGTCTCGCTCACGCTTGGTTCGGTGTCGTCGCGAGGATTCCACGGTGTTTACGTCGCCGCCGGCCTTGTCGATCCGCGACGCGCGCGGGTCGGGACGCCCTACGTTAGAAGCCGCGCCGGTGTTCCGCGAATTCGCGACAGGTGCGCGGCGGGATTCCCTTAGTAGGGAATCCCCGACGTGAGTCGGTGCCGGCTGCCTCGAGATCTCTCGATGGAGGCAGAGATCTCTCTACCCCCTGGGTGGCAGTCGTTACCGCGGACTCTCGGACGGAGATGGGTTTGAGGGAATCGTTGAGATCTCTCAACGGTGGCAGAGCTCGCTCTACCACTCGGATTCCCTAGGTGCCGGGAAAGCGGGATCGGAAATCGCCGAGATCTCTCGGCGGTGACAGAGCTCACTCTACCACGCGGATTTCCTGGGTCTGGCTCAGAGGCTGGCCCGGAGAAGAGTCGATCTCTCTGTGAGATCGTCCGCCTTTTATACCCCGATCTCGGAGAGTCGGGGATGTTCGAGTGGAGTTCGGTTCTCCTCGGAATACAGCATCCCCGCTGCTCCGAGATCGGTCCGGTATCGCGCTCTCGCTTGAGCATACGCCTCTCTGTCGCTCCAACGCCAGGAGCGTGCGAATCCGTGCGCGTGCGCGCTTGTCGGACCGTTCGCGCGCGCGTGTGTGAGGCGATTATCGGCGCGTAGCGCCTGTTCGTCTGTCCGGCTGGTGTTCGGCCGGACAGGGGAGCGGTTCGTGGCCCCAGGGGGAACGATGCGGAGGTGCATCGTTACATCTGGATAAATTTATTACAAACTGTTGAAGATAAATAAGAAGTATGTCCACGACCTGGGTTACCAACCTTCTTAATGTGATTTGTTAGAAACGAATCATATCTAGCAATTACCTCCAGTAACATCCATATAATTTCCATTTTGATCCGATCCAAATTTTTCCTCATGGCCCCTAAAAGGTAGACCTCTTGAAGCAAGTGTTTTTATCACTACTACTACTCTATGAAGAACTTTTCTCCAGTAGATCATTTCTTCATTTAGTTGTTGGATTAAATATTTATCTATTCTACCTAACACAGTTCCTCTTTTCATCAAATTAATAATGCATGTCTTGTGATTATTAGAATTTTCATGTTCCGTTAGACGTTCTGAAGCATTTTTCCAGTCGTTGAAGCCTTCCATACTAAGTACTGAATGTTGTGTTGTTTTTCTTTGGAATAAACAACATGTACCACAAAAAACGCGTCCCATGCTCTCAGAGTAAACCAACCATGATCGTGGCTGAAGTTCTCCATTTGCAAGCTTCCTATTAAAAATATTTTTTGTAAGCATTCGAGTCTTATCTGTGTACTGTCGTTTTGATTTAGAAAAGTCAGTATTCTTGTTTTGCTCATATCCATGCATGGCCACATAATCTCGAGTATAATCATTAATAAGCCACGCGACAGGATCATTTGGCAAAATTTGGTCTGCATCACGTACAACGGTCTCATTATTTACTGTACTGATTTCTAAAATACAAATATTTTCTATTTTTTTCTCATCACTCGGAGGGACAAATGCACACGCATTGTCGATTTTATCGTCAATAGCTGAAGAAGTAGTACATGATTCAATGCTTATTTCAAAATCGGTATTCTGTTGTACTACAGATTCGTTCGAAGATTTAAAATATACGTCTATTTTTGCGTTTTTGTTTAAAGTAATTTCTTCTTTCAATTTTTTTATTTGTCTTAATTTATTGTATTGACTTCCACTAAGCCTCTTTCTTCCATCAATCATGATGATAATTGTTATTATCAAGAACTGTAAAAACTAAAAACAAAAATTGCATTAGAAACGCAATATTTATCGTCATTTAACTCAATACTTAACCGTCACTTTAATTAGACATTAAATATATTTCTATAAGTAACGGGATGATTAAAAAAAAACAGAATTTATAATTAAAAACAAGAAATCTTTTTAAATAAATTTTAGTTTAAATTTTATTTTTGATGACTAAAAGAAGATTCATCGGTTTTCAGAAATATAGTTTCTTTAAGTATGCATTAACAAGAACATTTAAGTATGCATTAACATTTCTGATTAATTAGGTCAAAAATAAAGTTATATTTTTGGAAATAAAAAAAAGCATATGAATTTCAAACTGAGAAGTTGTAGATGCCCCCAAATATGACATTAATTTTCAAAGTTCAATTTAAGCAGTTTTCCCGAAAAACTGCTCAAATTAAAATTTGAAAATGTCATGTTTGGGGGCACATACAAAATTTTTTAATAAATACATTAATATCTATCTAATATATTATTTTTTTATAAGATATTTTAAAATAAAATTATATTGTGTAAATAAAAAAATACAAAAAGTGACTTTTTCAGTTTTTAAAAAATATGCGCAATCAAATTTGCTATCAATATAATTATACGTATAAATTCAATTATTGTACTTAAAAAATAGTAGTACGTTTATAAACTTGTAAAAACGACATCCAGTTATTGCACCCAAGACTTTAATTTAGACTATAACAATTAACAAAAGTACACTTACCTTGTGGGATAACAAATCTATGAATATTATTTGAAGAAATACAGCAAGTTATGAACACAGAAATATGAAAAATGACATGAGTTTAACACTCTTAAGACATAATTCTTCCGCGCAGGAAAATAATCGAAGCAGAGTTCTGCTCTAGTTAGAAATCGTATTGCATATGCCGAAACAAAAGAATGCGATGCAAGCAACGCGTCCATGGAGTAGGAGAAAAGGAGGCCGAACTCGATAGCGCGCGCGAAGCAAAAGTGTTCCAGATTTATGTACCTTATTGGGAGGAAGTACGCTAAACGGAATAACTTCTTACCGATGGTCGCCATCTTTAAAAGCCTCTCACACATGCAAAATGTGATGAATTCACGATCACGCATACATCGCATACACGAGATCATATACGAGATGCCAGTTGTTACTCCGATTTTAAAAGAAAATGTTGGAAAATATCATTTTTATTGCAACATTTTTAACAACAAAGTAATATTAATTGAAAACTAATCGTGAATTGTGTACATCGTGTTACAAGCTGAGTTCAATAATCGGAAATGGAAAATAGAAGTTGCATCAAACAAGCGACAGAGAGGTTATATTATGAAAAAGTACATAATAATTATGAAATAGTATATTTGATTAGTAATTAATACAAAAACTTACATTTTAGGGATATAATGGAAAGAAATTTCACGGAAATATATCATGCATCAGATGAAATTAAATTTAAATATTTGCAACAGAACTTGAATTTAGTGGAGCTGCCTTCTTCGGATTGGGGATTTTTGACTGGAAACGATAAATTCTTTGGTTTTACGAAAGTTGAAAGTGATTTTAGCATAAGAAAAAAAATTGCTGTCTTTCCAAATTTACATATTAATATTTATATCGATGATGAGATGCCCTTTTCAAGATAAATTAAAGTATCGAGTATTAATAATTTAAATGAAATTTTGAAAACATTAGATACTGTTTAATTTATACTCTTTTTAACTGTATATATATTTATGGTACATATATTTATACTCCTTGTAATTGTATATATATTTTAAGGATGAAATAAGTGTGCATCCAAGGAAATTAAAGATTTTACATCGATAATTAAATTTGACAAGTGAAATGGAACCAACTGAGTCATTAAAGAAAACCAATAATCAATTTTGATTTTTGAAGACTATTTGTTTATTTACTCTGATATCAACTAGTTTAATATAAAGTCTGAGATTTATATTTCAATTTGTATCAAAGTAACTTTAAGTCTTTATAATTACTTAATGCTGTACGATGAAAGTTTATTTGATATATCTATTCAACCTTTTTTAAATGATTGTACATTTTCATTATAAGAGAATATAAACTTAGTGGTTCATTAAATATCCGTTTCTATGTTCATTTCTTTTTTATTTATCACCATCATATACATTAACAGATGCATAAATTAACATAAACTTATGTAACAACATAAACTTGAGTAACAACATAAACTTAAAAAACATAGAATATTTTCACAAATTATTATTCCATGTTACTTACAGTAAAAGCAGTAAAAAGACTTTTTTTGCCAAAGTACCACTTTTTCCACCTTTCGTGGTACGATCCTCGAATCCAACACGCTATTTCTACATTTGGTTTACAAATAAATAAATATTTAAATATTTGGGTAAAAACACCGAACTCTACGAAAATACATGAAAAGTCAGGTTAGGCTAACTATTACAAATGGCGCTCATCCGTAAGAAGTTATTCTTTTCAGCGACCATCCTCTCAATAGGGAACATAAAACGAGAACGTAATTGGAGTGCTGAGTTCGGCCTCCTATTCTCCTACTCCATGAACGCGTCGCGAGTACCGAAACAAAAACACGCGACGCGAGCAACGCATCATCTTGAAAAACTTTTCAATTTTTTTTACTTTTCAGTTTTTGTGTAGATAAAGTATAAAATGTGATATACATATGAAATTTTTCTTAGAAAATATTTTAGTTTTTATACACATAATTTTAAATTTATACAATAAATTTTCGGATCTAAAGATTTTATTTAATAATTTTTATTTTTTTTTTAAAGAAATAACTTTCATCGCTCATTTTGCCGCCCCCCAAAATTTGCCGCCCTAGGCCCGGGCCTAGGTAGGCCTTGCCGGTAATACGACTCTGTATACCTTTGTCTCGCATGTTGGATTTGTGTTTATACGTTTTATTAAGAAGTTTTCTTTGCATAAGTATTTTTTATCTATATTTTTACATGTATTTAAGTTGCTTTGCAAGAGTGTAATGTATGAGCGTTTTTCTGTGCTAATTCCTATTACCGGGTTTTTTATTTTAATAGCATATTGGTTTTCGTTTCTTGTTATAGGTAATGCAATTACGTTAAGTATGCTATTGTTACATCCGGAGGATTTCACGATTTCCCTTTTCGCATCCATTATATAAATTATGCTAAACAAGCTAAGGGATTGTCTGTAAAATTTACAATACTTATACCCGTAAATCCACGATTTCTCTTTTATAAATAACACTATCACCCAGCTATTATAAGAAAAAATCAAACATTGTTCCTGGAATATATATATATAATGGCCACATATTACATCCGGAGCAATAAATAGAAACAAAAAAAGAAGAAATCTTGCAACGACAAAATTACAAGCAACGATGCTTATTTAATAATTCATATGGACGAACAAAGCTTGGACTCGAAAGAAAAAAAATCTAAACGCTATTAAAGTCTGGCAACAGAGATAAGATTGAGTTGCGACGCCGGACGGAAACTATAAAACTATAAAATCAAAATTTACAACCCGGCTTTGTTTGTTCCAACCTATGTTTCATCACGAACGGAAAGATGATTCATATGGAAAGCGAGTCCCAAATAAACGGATGCGGCGATATAAAAAATCGGGACCGAACGTTCCAAAAAGAGAAACCATAAGATAACGAATCCCTTAAACGATTGGGTAATGCAACTGCTCGCCCCTCTTAGAGTTAAGAAAAATCGGGAGAAGATGGAAAATTAGCCAACGAGAGATCATCCGAGAAGATGATTGGTGGTGAGCGTTGGTGAACTACCCAACGAATAAGCTCAAAATTTCGACAACAAGGAATCTCCAAGGAAAGGGAGAAAGCTCAAAAAGCTTTACCCAATCAAATCCTCATCTCACCCACTAAACTAATCTCACGCCCTTTTCCTAAGCCCTATAAAATACGCAGCTTCGAACGCCCCGAACATTCAAGTCCGCACTCACATCCACGCGTTGCAAGTATAGAAGCTGTGCGCGTTATTTTCAAAATCGTTTTGAACTTAGAATCTGTGCTTAAGAATCACATACATTAAAACTCCGAGCAGTCCACCGTTGAAGTATCCCCAGAGCGGACAGCCTGCGCTGCGTCAAGCACCTTTTAACCCGCAGATTTTCATAGTTCTTCCCTTTCTCTTCTCGTCTAACTAATAAGTAAGTTTTTTTTTCTTTTTTTCTCTTTTTCGGTTTTACTTCAATTTTCCATTCAACTCGCCAGGAATCAATCGCTAATGAGCAATCACAGCCGTTCATGTCCCAGCTCCTTGTTCTCAATATTATTATTTTTATTTCGGATTAATACAGCAATTCTCATTTTAGACAATTCCCGACTTTCTCTCTAAATATTTCTTAAATTTCTATGTAAATGTTCTACTTCCATTCTTAAATCTTAGGTTTTGATTTGATTCAATAGTTAAAATATGAATCTCAACGCATAATTACAATTCCCGAAATCAATTAATTCCATCTCCTCCTGTGAACATAATAATGCGTATAGCTTAAGTTTTCAAAAAATAATCATTTGTAATACCTATGTTAATTCAATATACATATAGTTTCTAGATCAATTATTCAAAATGCACCGTTTAGCTTTTTCAATTAAAATAGATAATTTACACTAACTATAATTCTTAAATATTTGTATTCTTGATAATTAATCATGTTCTATCTGGTAATTCTCACTGTTTTTAAACCTCAAAAATAATGTTAATTTCATATTAAACAATGTACTTAAATTTTAATCTTTAGAATAATCATTACCTAATCGTTTTTATATTTTAAATAAACTAACTGATTACGTACTCCTGTTTGAGTTGATAATGATCACCTTGTTACACTGGTTTCTTTTAAGTAACAATAACCGATTATGTATTTATTTGCTAATTCTTTATGTATGTAAACCTCAAGTATCAGAATATATGTTAAATTCTAGTTAAAAAGAAGCTCCAATGTAAAATTTTATTTCATAAACCCATCTCGTACTCACACACTAATCTCCCGACTTAAAAAGATTGCACTCGGTCCGATCCCGAGTTATAGAGATTGAATTCTCTGACTCAAATTAGGACCAACGATCGCACGATTCTGAAAAGGCATTCATTTTTTTGTATTGTTTCCTCGGTTTTATCTATGTGAGCTATTGTTTCTTGTAATATCCTAATTTGGTTTTTCGTTGCGTGCTGTATCGTCTGTTGTTCATTTTGTAATAAAGTTAATTGTTCATTAATTAGTTTTTCGTCGTTTGCGTCCATTGTACCAAATAGTGATTTCGCGATGGTTCCTATTCCATTAATAATATCTTTTTTTCTATCCGTGATGGTTGATACATTAATTTTATTTTTTCCATCTTTTTATTTACTTCTTCGAAATCTCTTTTTGTTATTTTGTAGAGGTTGTCGCATATTTCTTTGTGCGCGAATGCAAGTAGTTGGCACATGCTTTTAGTTTTTTGCATGTAATCGTGTAATTGCTCTTGTCGTTTTATTAGCGTGGTAAAATCTATTTCTATAACTATTTTCCATGTTGATTCTAATGGGTGTAGTTCTCTTAATTTTTCATAATATATTCCTGGGTGGTGAGTAAATTCTTCCATTTCGTACGGCTCGTTGCTCGTTGATTCTATTACTTCTTCTAATGGTGCGGTCTTTAGTTTCGTTCTCACGATGTTGGTCCATGTAATGCAACACCTGTAAGCATCAGGGTTTTTGTTTCATGTTATTATCTCTCTTGATAAATATATTTTATTCAGAAAGATTTTATTCTCGGTTTGGAATATGCTGTTTTTGATTTTTTTTTTATCCGGCCGTCAGTCTTTCGACTGTCGGTGATGTAATTACGTATTTAATTATGTATTTTTATTCGCCGATTTTCCCATTTTGGGAGCATGAGGGCATATGTCCTCTCCTCCCTGAGGATGACTTTGATTTCGAGAATCCCGGTCCGGTCCTCGTAATGAATTTTGTTGATGACGCTGATTTTGAGCGTCGATTTTGCGCATTTTTGGGGAGGATGGTGAGTTTTCTTTTGTTTCGCTATATTTCGTTTTTCCTTTTCCTCCTCTTTGTATCTTCCGATGTCAGGTTTCTACACCTGGTGTCTCTTGACTTTGTTAACTCTTGCTGCCCTTGCTCGTTAATTCTTTTTTCTCAATCTTTATTTGGTCGTCAGACTGTTCGCAAAAAAAAATGTATTTCTTAGTGCCGCCTGCTCCTGAAGAGGTTGCTGAGTCAGCGGCCACCGGCGATTTTGAGGATCTTTATGAGATCGATCCGGAGCTTTTAGAGCTCCATTTTGGTGTCGAAATTCCGGAAGAAGCAGTCGAGGTTCCGGAGGAGATGGAACTGGAGGGACTAGCTGTGGATGAGGAGATCGTCGCGGTGGACGAGGTCTTTGATGAGACTCTGGACGACCTCGTTGACCCCCGAGCCTTTGATGAGCTTGATTTGTTTATTCTCTCCAATGACGAGTGGGAGGATATCGCTGCCCTTGATCCCTTCTTTAGTGATTCGGAGTTTGCTGCGGAGCTTCCCGAGGAGAGGGAGCAGTAATATTTTTGTGGTTGTGTGGTTTTTTTTTGTATAGTAGTTTCATATTTTTAGTGTTAACGTAGTTAAGTGACTTTTGACTTTCATCTCGTTTTGGATTTTATTTGGACTCATTGGATTATTCTTGTATATTGGTGAGTTTTTGTTTATTTTATTTTATTCTTATTTATTCTATTATTATCTATTATTTGTATGTTTATATTTTTATTTGTTATTTTTTTTATTATTATTTTATTATATTTTTACTATTTGTTTGCGCTTATTACGCGTATATATAATTATATTTATTTTTTCATTGCTCGTGTTTGTTAATTTTTGATGAATAATTTCAGTGTGTTCGCGTGTACGCGTATTTCTTTCGGCCCTTTTTTAACTTATAGTTTACGTCACTGTGTCTTTTGATTACAGTGTACGGCCCTGTCCATTGAGAGTCGAGTTTCTTCGATCTTCCTCTTCGTAATGTTTCGTCGAATAATAGTACTTGGTTTCCTACTCGAAAATTTTCTTCATTGATTTTCTTGTCGAATTGAAGTTTTGCTTTTTGTTTTTTGTCTTTTAATTTCTCCCTTGCCACTTGATTTGTGGCTCTTATTCGTTCTCGCATTTCTTGTGCATAATCGTCGTAAGTATATCCTGGTTTCGGCGGTTTTGTTAACGCCGTAGGTATGGTTGCTTAGTATCCCTATAATAATTCAAATGACGTGAAGCCTGTAGCTGTGTGGGGCGTGGTATTGTATGTGAACAATGCGTACGGTAACCGCTCGTCCCAATTTGTTTGATCTTCATTAATATAATGCCTTAGATACCCTGCTAAGGTTCTGTGCGATTGCTCTAATGCTCCATTCGTTTCTGGGTGATAAGCGGTCGTCTGAATTTTCTCGATTTTTAGAAGTTTACACGTGTTCTTAAAAATTTCATTTGTAAAATTTGTACCCTGGTCTGTTAGGACTTTTTCGGGTATTCTGTGTTCCAGCACGATTTTTGTTGCAACTCTTTTGCTATGGTATTTGCCTCTTGGTTTATTAGTGCAATTGCCTTGCTGAATTTTGTTAAGTTGTCTTAAAATGTTAGTGCGTACTTATGTCCGGATGTAGTGACCGTTAATGGTCCTACTATATCCAACGCACATTTCTCGAATGGCTTCTTAGCCGTATCTGTTATTAAATTCGAACTTTTAAACTCGAATCGTATAACGGCATTTTAGTTTTTTGCCTCAATTTATTTTTTTGGCAATATTCACATTTCGCGATATATAGTCTTTATATATTTTTTCATTCCGTGCATTGATGTTTTAATTTAATTTGCTCAAGAGTTCTTTTTACTCCCTGATGTCCTCCAAGGAGGGCATCGTGGTATTCATATAATATTTTCTTTTTTTCATCTTTGGAGTAATTTATTTATTCTTCTTTGTCTTCTCCTTCTTCGTCGTCGTTATCTCTTATCGTGTTTATATGCTTGTCCGCTCGGATTGGATTTCGACTCAAGGCCTCGGCGTTCTTATTTATTTTACCAGCCTTGTAAATTATTTTGTAATCGTATTCTTCTAATTTAAGTCGCCATCTGATTAATCGTGAACCCGGATCGTTTACATTGAATAGCTATATCAGTGGCTTGTGATCCGTGATAATTTTAAGTTTTGTACCGTATACATATGGCCGGAAATGTTTAACAGCCCAGACTATGGCCAATAGTTCCTTTTCGGTCGTATTATAGTTCTGTTCGGCTTTTATTAACACTCGGTTTGCATATGCGATCGGCTGATCCTGGCCTACAATACCTTGCGAGAGTATGGCTCCAACGGCGTAATCTGATGCGTCCGTCGTGACGATAAACTCCGCATTGAAGTCTGGATACTTCAGTACGGGCGCCGTTATCAATTTATTTTTTAATGCATCAAATGCGTTCTGTTGATCGTTCGTCCATTCAAATTTTTTCCTTTTTTCCGTTAATTTTGTGAGTGGCTTGGCGATTTTTGAAAAATTTTTTATAAACTTTCTATAATATCTTGCTAACCCTATAAATGCTTGAATTTCCTTTACTCGACGAGGAGTCGGAAATTTGCTTACAGCTTCGAGTTTGGATGGATCTGGTAAGATCCCCTTTTCTGTTATAATGTGTCCCAAGTATATTACTTCCTTTCTTAGAAATTCACATTTATCAGGTTGTAATTTTAGATTACTCTTTCGTAGTCGTTTAAATACTTCAATTAATCGTTTATTGTGTTCTTCTAAACTCGAACCGTATATTACGATTTCATCGAGATATACCAAACATTTTAGCCCTTGTAACCCTGTTAAAATGCTATTCATTAGGCGTTGAAAGGTTGCAGGCGCATTCTTTAATCCGAACGGCATTCGATTAAATTCGTAATGTCCGTATGCCGTTGAGAATGCTGTTTTTTGTTTATCATTTTCGGACATTGGGATTTGATGATATCCTGACGCCAAATCTAGTGTTGAAAAATATTTCGCATTACCTAGCTGGTCTAAAATGTCAGTGATATTAGGTATTGGAAACGAATCTCCAATTGTTAGGTCGTTTAATTTTCGAAAGTCGACTACGATGCGTAGTTTTGGCTTGCCTGACGCATCTAATTTTTTTGGAACTACGAGTAATGGCGCATTCCATTGACTCGTGCTCGGCTGTATTATTTCTTGGTCTAGCATGTTTTTTATTTGCTTATTTACCTCGATTTTATGTTTTTTGGGTAATTGATACGGTCTGACGTTTACATTTACTGTATCCGAACGCGTTTTTATTTCGTGCTAAACCTTTAAGGTACACGTTAGCCGTTCTCCTTCTAACAAGGAGATGACGCCAATTAGAAAATCGCTTTTCCAACGAGTCATAGTGCGTTTAAATTCTTTGCAAATATTTAAGAGAGTTTTTTTTTCTTCTTTATTTAAATGGCTTATTCTCAAGAGGTTATTTATTTGCTCCTTTCTTGAAATTTTTGGTACGTTTCTATTCTTGATTTTATTTATTGATTTTTTGAGTGTATCTTCGTGTACTAATTCCTCGATTTTGACCTGTGGTACTTGGATCTCTATTTCCTCCTCCGTAGTATTTAATATACTCGCAGGGCACGTGAACTCACTTGGCTCTACAAAGCAGCATCCGATATAAACTCCCGTTTTTAATTCTTCTGGTTTGATTATACTGGTTTTGTTTTGATTCGTTGATATTGCTTGTACGATAGTTTCGTTTCGTGGTTTTAGTATTATCCTTCGATATGGAAATAAGTTGAAGCTTGTTTTGCCAATGGTCACTTTTCTTAATCCATAATCGCATGTCATATTATTTTTCCTGACAAAGTCGGCCCCTAGTATTCCATCGTACTCTAGAGATTCGTTATCTCTAATTACGTATACCGGGTGACTTATTTTTTTATTTTGTATATGTATATGTAAATACGTTTTTCCAAGTGTAGTAATTGAATTGCCTGTTATCCCAGTTAGTTTTATTTTTTTTTCTTGTATTATAGTCTCATCTTTTAATGTCTTCAATTTTATAATCGAGATTGTTGCCCCCCCCCCCTTGTGTCGAACAAGAAAGCAATGTGATTTCTTTGGGCCTCTCGTACAGGTAGTGATATCGTATCCAGCCCGGTATCTTCCCTTGGCGCGTGTCGCATATGTGACACTCGATACGCGGCGGCTTTGCGCGACGTTGTCTTATTTGTCTCTTCTCTCTCTTCTTCTTCGCTGCTTTGTGCGCCCGAGTTTTTGATGGCTCGTATTTTTTCTGTTTCATTATTTTTACCGTTTTGATACGTTTTTGTTTCTTTCGTCGCGGTGCCTCTTTGATTGTTTAGTCACCAACATTCCTTCCTCCCACCGATCCCTTCTTCTTGCAATAATTGCAATATTTTTCAAAAGAGTTTATGTGGGAACGACTCTCCGGCTTCGGTAATGAGAAGCGGTTTGCATATCGGTTACTACGGCAGTCTTGTCCGTAGTGCCCGGTTTTTCCACATTTTTTGCATTGCGGTGTTCTATACGAAGGAATCGGTTTTTGGAACTTTGATCTATTCCTGGGATAAAAATTTGGATTGCGATTGCCTGGGCCTTTAACATTTTCCTAGGGCCGTTGCGCCGGTTATCGCTTCAGCCAGCGTCGGATATCGCTGTGCGCGTACGAGGAGCTTGATATCCTCGTGCAATCCGATTTGATAATTATGGAGGGCCTGTTCTCTAATGCTTTCTAAAATAGCTCGTTGTTGTTCTTGAGTGTGCTCCTTGCCTTCTTCCATTGATTCCTACAGATCTATTGCCAATTTATCTACTCGGCGTCTGAAGTCTTGCGCGCTTTCTCCACTTTTTTGTTTTAGTGAATTAAATTCAATTTGCAAATGCGCTGTGCTTAGTTTGCTTAAATATTCGTTTTCTAGCTCTCTTTTTAATTGTTCGTAACTTCTTATATCCCGTATTTGAAAATCCGTCATGGCCTTTCCTATAAATTTTGTGCAGATCATGGCTTCAAGCAGTGAATGCTCTTCTGCTGGGTGAATATTGTTCATAGCATATGAGCTAGCATTTATAAATTCTTTTACGCGGTCTCGGGAAGTTCCGTCTATATCTGGGATCATGTTTCGAGTGTTTTTTAATGTTAAGAAATTAACCGTTGATTCTCTCTGATTCCTGATATCGTACATGGATCGGCCATAAGAAAGTTCACGGGCGTGGAAACTCCTTGTTTCTTGGTTCGGGTCCCTAGGTGGGGTACCGCGGGCTTCGGGTACGGTTCCCGTGAAAGATACCCGAAGTTCCCTTATTTCGCGTAACAACTCGTGTAAAAGGAAATTATCCGCGCCTGGCATGTAATTCACCCTTCTATTTTGTTCAGATTCATTGTTACGCCGACTTGTACTCGGTAAGTTTTGCGTTTTGTTATTTATCGTATTATTTGATAAATTGAACGACGGTCCGGCGGGAAAATTTGCCATGGTAGCGCCGGTTTGTTGTGTCGTACCGTTTAATCCGTCTCCGTCCATATTTAAGAGACTGAAGTCGAGCGGATTTATAGGGAACTCCCTTTCTGTTATTACGTTCTCCGTGTCGCTTGTTTTTATTTATTTATTTGATCGCAAATCAATTTTAGCGCAGTTACCGCAATTTTATTATTTTTTGAAGTTATTTGAGGGATCTAACCTACCGTTACTGTTTACTATTTTATTGTGTCGGTAATTTACGGAAGTAATTTGACTTACAGTAGTAGCGCAGTGCTTGCTCGCATGTTGGTGTCGGGTTGCGCCTCCTCTGGTGTTATCTGTACGCTTCAGCTGGGCTCGCGTTTGTCGGCTCGCTGGCTGTTGCGGCAGTGATCTCAGGGATGACCTGTCGTCTCGTTTCGGCTGACGGAACTGTGATCCTTCGCCCTGATCTTTTATTTTGCTTGTTGTCCCTTGAAGTATTGCGATTTTCCTCGATGTTCTCGATTAATAGCAGATGTCGTCCTTCTTTATGCAGTTTTCCCTGCCGTTGTTTCTCAGCTGTCGTCGATGCGACTTGCAGGATTACTCTTTTTCTGGCTCTTCTGAGCGATACGTTAAGCGGAATCCCACCGCTGCCACCAATTTTACTATTGTGCCTGGTGGTAGTCCAGGCACATCGGTAGGTATTTTCGGGATTCGCTTTTGCCCAAAGAGTTAGAAATCACGGGACGGCAGCAGCTCGGACGGGTTGCCAATCAAGAAACACCTTTCTTGTCGCAATATAATGTAGATTTATTCTCGATATTTCTTCTTATACAGTGGTTGCTTACACATAGATGCCCTGTTACGACGGGCTGCGGTGCGCGTTATCTTCTTATCGCTTCACGGCTCGACGTATGAGTTACGCACGGCCGTAATGTTGCTCTGGCGGTTGTTCGAATTATTCTCCACCGTTTCCCGATTTGGAGGCCCTTTTTATCCTCCAATATTGCTGACGCTAAAATGCAGGTCGGCTGCATGCTGAATCGGCGGCGATGCGAAAGACTATCTCGTCTTCCGTCGTTGTCGCGTTTTCGGCACGTCTTTCGAAAAGAAGTTTCAAAAGACGATCCGCGCTTTCCGTAGCTCTCGCGTTTTCTGCACGTCTTTCATGAAGAAGTCTCGAAAGACGATCCGTTGCTTTCGCGTTTAGCGAATATATGCATAGCAAAAAAAATCGCTTTTTGTTGCTATGCACTGGTGTTTGCTTAGGCTACAACACTCTTCCCCCGCCGGGAAAGAAAAACGAGGAAAAGGAGTTTTTCGTTTTTCACAACATAAAACAATAGCGTGCGCTTGGCGCTATTGCCTCGTATACTCTCAATTACGATAATCCAAAAAGTAACACTCATAAAGGAATTCTAGAAATTTCTTCTGTAAAAATTCAATCCCCTGCAATAGCAACAATAGAATATAAATGTTTAACATTACATCATGCTTCAGTACATGGTCCTCCACCGTACCATGTACGCCACAACGAGATCCTGTAAAGAATATAATTTATATTAATTTTCTAAGCAGCGGAATTCACATCGAAGTATGGTATGCGGTACCCCCGCGAGTCGCGACCCCCGTCTATAAGCGCCTTGCGCGAACTATAGGCACAAGCCGCGCGGCCGCGGAACAGGGCGGGCTGCTAAGGACTATGCCTTACGAAAAACTATCGCTCCGAATTTTCCACGAACCGTGAGGAATCGTCCCGCAACACTTCTTGCCCATATCCTTACCTATATAAGGAGCAAAATCAGAGTTTCAAAATTCAAATCAGTCTTGTTGGTCGAGCGCGACTCGCTGCCACCGCCAACGTGCAAACCTCCAGGTACGATCTCAACGACGGGTGGGTTTACTCCTGACGAAGACATTGGTCTTCGGGGTGGACCCAGTCGAATCGCCTTTTTTCCTGCTCTCCCCCTCCCACCAGAGATCCAGAGGGTTGAACCACACCTAGCAATAGCTAGAGTGTGGCCTCACTCGTTTCTCTATCCTTTCCCCCGTCATCCTGGCATCGAGGAAGATTCGCTAATGCGACTCCTTGGCGTCCTCCGTCCTTCTTACTTCCGTCCCCGCCAAAGAAGATTTGCTAACGCGACTCTTTGGCGTCTTCCTTCTCTCTCCCTCTCCTGCAGGGTTGAAAGAGATTCGCTAACGCGACCCTTCGGCGTCTTCCTATCTTCTCTCTCTATCTCTCTCTCTCTCTCTCTCTCTCTGTGTGACTCGAACCTTTCTCCTAGACAACCTCTACCCGCAGGAAGGCATTTTAACGAGTGTCCACACCAACTTAGCGGCTTTGTCTCCTTGTATACACATATACTTCTTTGCTTTTCATTTATCTTGCAATTGTTAATAATCGATTTCTTAAAAGTTATAAATACCTCACGCGATAGTTTGCTCGAGCAATATCTCTTCCCTCTTTCTTTCTCTCTTTCTTTCTTTTTCTTTTGCTTGACCAGGAACGGTAAGTCACATACGCTTTATTCTTGTGGCCATTCACTTAATTAAAAATGAATTCATTGATGCAGATATGGGCAAACGGAAGGCTCATCGCGCCTACGCCGGTGGGCGTAAGCGATTCTTTAGACGCCTGATGCGCGAGCTTTATACTCCCGGCGAATTCGATCTTTCCGTATTTCCTCCTTCGCGTCTAACAAGGGAAGTCCGCGACAATTGACTCACCGATTTTAATAAAATTTTATGAGTGTGTAGTATTCACTTACCCTTTTACTGTGGTAAAACCGTTCGTTGTGAAACTTAGGCATTCTTGAGAAAATAACAATTAAATATTTCCAGCATTTATAGTACCATTACAGAAGAACGGTTGTCGAGTTGGCGATGTAGCGTAGGTCGTTAGAATGTCGACTAGTACGCGCGGGGTCTCAGATTCGATCCCCGTGAATAAAATTTTTTTTTTAATTTAAATCTTATATTTTTAAATTATTATATATAATTTTTAAAGTTGTAACGGTACGCGGTTTCGGTCGGTTCGGTGCGGTGCGGGAACTTCGGGATCGGACCGGATAAGGCTCGTCGGTTGGTCAGGTGTCCGCAATGATTATACCCAGCGTTTTAAGTAGTCAAAGATAGAGAATGATTTATTGAAGATATAATAGCTACAAAAAGTGTTGAACAAAAGAAAAAGAAAAGGCGTTGACAAGATGCATGAGATAACAAAGATAAGGAGATCGCAAAGAGATACCGATAGAGGTAACAATATGGCTGGTACTCGGCTTACCAGTTACGCGGCGCGGTTTATATCTAATGCTAGAACTATCTATGTACAAGTTTTTCGGCTAAACTAGGAAGTTATGCGGGCGGCTTGCCCGTACGGTCGGGGAGTCGCGGGGCGCGGCGGGATTGGCTAACGCGGTCGTGTAAGCGTGTGCGCAAATGCGGGTCGTTGCCGGCGCGGTCGCGGCCGCGATTCGCCCGAGCGCGCCCCGTGCAAGTGGGGCGCTCGATCGACAGGTTGCTTGTGCCCTGCCGATGTATGTGTTACGACATTTGTCGGTTCGACGGTAAAGGTATTCGGGGACGACGGTGATTGGTCGAGAATGCTCGGCCGGTGATGATGGCGAGAATGCTCGTCGAGGATCTCGGACGTGATTGGTCGAGAATGCTCGGCCGGTGATGATAACGAGAATGCTCGTCGAGGATCTCGGACGTGATTGGTCGAGAATGTTCGGCCGGTGATAATGGCGAGAATGCTCGTCGAGGATATCGGAGTCGGTTGGTCGAGGATACTCGGCCTAGGATAGCAACGGGAATGCCCGTCGAGGAGCAGGAGAGCGACGAGAATGCTAGTCTTTAAGGAACGATCGAGAATGCTCGGTCTGTGGACGGGTCGGATAGTCGGACGGATCTGACTTGTGCGTTCCCACTGCCGGTTTATATATCCGAACGCGCGGCTGAGCAAGCCAATCCGCGCGCTCGGTCGGTTGAGCCGGAGTGGGAGCGTTACGGAACGCCACGGTCGGCGCGCGTGTCGCCGCGTGGTTGCACGGCGAAGTTCGGTTGTGCGCGCACGTGGTCCTCGGCTGCACTCGGCGTTCGGTGTTCGGTGGACGGAACGGAGGCGCACGGACGGTGGAGGGGCGTATCGTTACATCACCCCCCCTCGTTTAAGTGGCGAACTTAGGCCACTACGCCGGGAATTCCCGCACGTAGTGGCAGCGGCCGGCGCGGTCAAAGCGCAACGTGTACCGACGAGTCGCGAGTCGCACTTTGTACACCCGCGAGATCCGCGCGGCGTGATACGGCACATGGATTATTAGGTCCTCGCGCACTCGCACTGGTATAAACGGGGGAGTGTCCCGTGTGGAGGGTACGATGGCCGGTGTTGCTGGCGGTGTCCTCGGTGCCCTGGCTGGGGCTGCGGCGACTGGTTGTGCGGTGGCTGGTTCCGCAGCTTTGACGGAGAGCCTCGCTGGTGTGGTTGGTGGCTGGCCGTGCGGGTTCGGTGCCGGAGTCGAAGTGCTTTCCTCCTCTAGGTTGGAGAGCGTGTCCCCAAAGAGATCCACTAAGCTGGCTTTCCCCCGCTGCTCTGGTCGTTCCGGCTTGGTAGCGTCGGCCGGAGGCGCAGTCGGGGCGACAGCCGGCGGTGTTGGCCTTGCCGGTGTCGCAGTCTTCCGACTTGCGGGTAGTGACGAAGGCGGTCGACGCATCCCAGGCCGTGCTGGAGGTTCTGCCAGGAGTGCGGCGAGTTTCCGGGCGTTAGTGGCGGAGGACCGCTGGATCCGTACCCCTATTACCGGGGCGTCCTTCCTTGGCGCCGTTGCGGTTCGGACGAGGCACTGACGGGGGCCCGTCCTCTTGGCCTCCTCGATTAGTCCGTGTGATGGTTCTCGCACGCTGACGCCCCGACGCTTTGGTCGCTTGGTGGTCGCGTCCCGGGTCGTCCTAGGCAGTCCGTGCGGGTCGGCGGCAGGAGGCGGCGCTGTTGGCGGTTGATCGGCCGTCGCCGGGAATAAGTCCGGACGAGGAGGCACTATGGTCATAACTTGGGACCATAATGCCTCGAACTCCTCATCGTTGGTAGGCTCCGTGAGCAGTGCGTCTAGTTGCTCCATTTTTCAGGAATCACTTTCTGCGGTTTCCGGGTCGGTTGGTCTGCCTTATATACCTCTCCGGGTCTGGGAGAGGGTGCTCCTTCCCTCGGGATGACATGGCTCCTGGACGTGATTTTCACGTGTTCATCTCCTGGCGGGGTCATCGGCATCAGATTCTGCTGTCTCATGGTTGCCGTGGGTCTCGTCTGCTCGGTCGTCATCTGCCAGGTCGTCGTCCGCACGGTCGCCGTCTGCTCGGTCGTCGTCTGCTCGGTTGTCGTCTGCTCGGTCGTCGTCTGCTCCGGTGTAACCGTTTTGTTCGTCTTCGGTATCCTCTGCATCGGTCTGTTCGGCAACGGCTTCTCGTGTGCCCGGCTTAAGGTCTTGCACGTGGACTCGACGGTGCCATTTGCCCTGCGGGTCTCGGATGTCCACGATCACGGGGGAGTGTATTTTGCGGACTTCGAACGGTCCGGCATACTTAGGGGCCAACTTGGCGTTAAACCCCTGGCCCTTATTGGATAGCAGATGTTCTCGCTTCCATACGGTGTCCCCTAATGCCGGTTTCAATGCGCGCCTACGTAGATTGTAGTGCTGTTCTTGCCGGTTGAAGGCACGTGCCAGGTTGGTTCGCACGACTTCGTAGGCCTCCCCCAGTCGCTGTTGATTGGCGGTTGGTGCTGCTGCCGGTACGGGCCGTTGATCGCGGAGTCCGGTCGGTTCTTCCAATTCGCGCCCGTGGTTTAAATAGGCGGGCGAGTATCCGGTGGCGTCGTGCGGAGCCGTATTATAGGCGAACTGCAATGCGCCTAGTTGCTAGTCCCATTGGCGGTGGTTGTTCCCCACGAACTGTGCTACCATCGTCTTGATCGTCCGGTTCGTTCGTTCAACGGGATTGCAGTGAGGGGCGTAGGCCGGTGTGGTACGATGTTCTACCCCTAGCTCCTGTAACAGGGCTTTCATCGGTCGCCCAATGAACGGCCTACCGTTGTCCGAGATGACCTGCCGGGGACATCCGTGCCGGTAGACGATGCGGTCGGTGACGTGTTGCGCAATGGTCGCCGCGGTTGCTCGCCGGAGTGGGCTTAACTCGACCCACTTCGTAAAACGGTCTTGCATCACTAGTAGCCACGTATGGCCACTAGTGGACCGCGGGAGGGGTCCCACCAAGTCCATCGTGACTTGCGCCCACGGCGCGTCGACATGGGACGTGTGTAAGAGTCCGGCTGGCCGTGTCTGCGCGTGTTTGTGCCGCAGACAGCAGTTTCGGACGTACCGGGCGATGTCGGCGAACATCCCCGGCCAATAGTAACGCCGCGCGGCTCGGGCAATAGTTTTCGCGATTCCCAGGTGCCCGGCGGTGGGGGCATCGTGCACCTGGGTCAGGATGGTCGGTCGCTCCGGTCGCGAGATGCACCGCTTCCACTGAGCCTCGGCCGGCTCATCTTTCAAATCGGTCGAGTGAAGGATACGACGGTAGAGTCGGCCCCCCCGAATCTCATAGTCAGGGAAGTTTTCCGGGCGCCCACGCACGTGGCGGAACTGTCGGCGGTACCAGGTACACGCGGGCAGT
The DNA here is from genome assembly GCF_016802725.1 of Solenopsis invicta. Classification (NCBI taxonomy): domain Eukaryota; kingdom Metazoa; phylum Arthropoda; class Insecta; order Hymenoptera; family Formicidae; genus Solenopsis; species Solenopsis invicta. Next base: position 15,459,080 of record NC_052667.1, read on the forward strand.
GCTCGGTTGCAACACACGGAGGGCAGGCGGGAAAGCGCGTCGGCCACGCGGTTGAGCTTCCCGGCTCGGTACCGTACGTCAAAAGAGTATTGTTGGAGCTCGAGTGCCCAACGCCCGAGTCGTCCGGTGGGAGAATCCATGCGGCGTAGCCACTGGAGGGCCTGGTGGTCGGTGATGACCGTGAATTCGTAGCCCTCCAAGTAGCCCCGCAGGTGTCGGATTCCCCACACTACGGCCAGGCACTCGAGCTCGGTCGCGCTATAATTTTTCTCGGTTCCGTTCAATGAGCGGCTTGCGTAAGCAATGACGCGTTCACCGTCTTCGAAGTATTGTGACAGGACGGCGCCTAGCCCGTGCTGGCTGGCATCCGTCTGCAGCAGGAATCGTCGCGAGAAATCCAGACACGCGAGGGTGGGTGCGGTGGTTAGCGCCTCTTTCAAGCTTTGGAAGGCGCGCTCCTCCTCCGGACCCCAACGCCACCGAGCGTTCTTCCGCGTGAGTTGGGTAAGGGGTGCCGCGATGGCGGCGAAGTTCGGTGTAAACCGTCGATACCACGAGGCCAGCCCCACAAACTGGCGGATCTGGCGGATGTTAGTGGGAGTGGGCCACTCGGTGACGGCCCGGACCTTGTCCGGATCGGTGCGGATACCTCGTCGGTATCCGCGATGTGCCCGAGGTACTTTAGTTCGGTGCGGCAGAAGTGGCATTTTTCTGGATTTAATTTTAGGCGTGCTTCGCGCAGGCGGCGGAACACCTCCTCTAGGTGTTTTAGGTGGTCGGCAAAGGTCGGACTGGCAATAATAACATCGTCCAAATACACAAACACGTGCGGCTCGAGTTCGGGCCCTAAAATCCGGTCGAGAAGTCGTTGGAAGGTGGCCGAGGCCGAGTGCAAGCCAAACGGCATCACCGTGAATTGCATCAGGCCGCGACCCGGTACGGTGAAGGCCGTGATGGGACGGCTCTCCGGCGTTAGGGGGATTTGCCAGTACCCCTTTTCTAGATCGAGGGTCGAGAGGTACTTGGCTCCTCGCAGCTTGTCCAACGTGGGTGTGATATGCGGCAAGGGGTAGGCGTCCCGCTCGGTTACCTCGTTGACCTTCCTGAAGTCTATGCAGAAGCGGTGCCGGCCGTCCTTCTTTCTGACGATGACCACCGGGGAGCTCCACGCGCTGTTGGAAGGCTCGATCACCCCGGCGGCCTCCATTGCATGGACTTCCTCGTCGATGATCCGTTGCATCGCGGGGTTCCGTGACCGATACCTTTGTTTAATGGGGTGTTCGGTCTTCACACGGATATGGTGCACGGCCTGGTCGGTGGGTCCTTGAACGTGTTCGAACTTAGCGAGCTCGGTGGCCAGAAACGCCTGTAGTTCCCGCTCCTCCTGCGGTGTGCGTTCGGTCATCCCGGCGGTGACCCCATGCGTGGGTCGAGGCTCTCGGCGTCGTCGGGCTTGAGGTGGCGGCGGTGGTGGGATGGTGAGACCAAGCTCAGACCACAAATCCGTCCCAATCAGCAGGTCGCTCTCCAGGGACGGGAGGAGCTGGAACGTGTGCTCCAGCTTCCGCCCGGCAACGTGCAGCGGGAGACGGACTCGCCCCGGCGTGGTAGCGGTGGTCCCGTCGGCCAGGTGGATGGTCTCGTTCTGGACCTCCGGCCAGATGCGCAAGGTCTTGGCGTGTTCGGCGACCCGGCGGTTAATCATTGAGATCTCGGCCCCGGTGTCCAGCAGGGCCGAGAATCGGCGCGGTCCGACGCGCACCGTGATGTGCGGTCGCGGCTGGTATTTTATCCGGATCCGGGCCGAGGGGCGGACGCGTCCTCGGCCGGTGGCGCGTTTCCCGCTCGGGGATGGCACTCCCTCGTCAGGACTCCATCCTTGCCGCACTGCGAGCAGAATTTTCGGGCCGGTCGCTTGCAGTCGAAGCGGCTATGGCCGCGCTGCTTACACCGCCAGCAGGCGGTGTTTCGGTCGTAAGGCTCAGCGGTGGTGGCGGCGGCGTGGTGACTTTACGCTTCTCTGCCCGGTTCTCGCTCTACTGAGCCTTGGAGATCTCCTCGAACTCGGCGGCCTGCTGTGCCAGGTCGGCGAGGTCGGTGGCGTCGGTGAGGCGCACGTAAAGTTTATATTCGGCCCTTAAGTTCTCATATAACCGGTCGACCTTCTCGGCCTGTGTGAACCCGCCTGCGCGCCGCATCATGGTTTGCAGGGCGGTCGCGTATTTGGCGTAAGGCTCCTTTGGTTGTTGCCTGCGCTCCTGGATTTCTCGGGCGAGCTTGGCCTGGTATCGCCGGGGCAGGTATTGCCGTCTGAGCGCGTGCGTAAAATCGGACCAGGTGTCCCAGCTGTCACGCTCGTTCCGGTACCAGGCCAGCGCGTCGCCCTTCAGAAGTTCTGGTAGGCCAGCCTTCATTTGGCCGTCGGTATATCGGTACTCCTCTTGTAGTTCGGCTATCCGCTCCAGGAAGGACAGCGGGTCCCGGCCGTCAAAGTGGCAACCCCACTTTCTCATTTGGTTCATCACCTTGCTATGGGAACCGTGGTCGGTTGCGTTTGTTAATTCGGGGCCCGGCGGTGGTACGGAGGGACTGGGCATTGCGACAAAATGATTTTTCACGCGGTGGCGGAGTTCCTCGGTAGTACCGGAGGCCTCAATTTGATACAATTGGGCCAAGACTTCGAGTTGCTCTCTCGGTAAGCGATCTATCCATTCTGTCAACGGCATTGTTGTATCTGGGTATAATCAGTCGGTCGTTTAAAACGGTCCCTGTTCGGGCGCCATGTAACGGTACGCGGTTTCGGTCGGTTCGGTGCGGTGCGGGAACTTCGGGATCGGACCGGATAAGGCTCGTCGGTTGGTCAGGTGTCCGCAATGATTATACCCAGCGTTTTAAGTAGTCAAAGATAGAGAATGATTTATTGAAGATATAATAGCTACAAAAAGTGTTGAACAAAAGAAAAAGAAAAGGCGTTGACAAGATGCATGAGATAACAAAGATAAGGAGATCGCAAAGAGATACCGATAGAGGTAACAATATGGCTGGTACTCGGCTTACCAGTTACGCGGCGCGGTTTATATCTAATGCTAGAACTATCTATGTACAAGTTTTTCGGCTAAACTAGGAAGTTATGCGGGCGGCTTGCCCGTACGGTCGGGGAGTCGCGGGGCGCGGCGGGATTGGCTAACGCGGTCGTGTAAGCGTGTGCGCAAATGCGGGTCGTTGCCGGCGCGGTCGCCGCCGCGATTCGCCCGAGCGCGCCCCGTGCAAGTGGGGCGCTCGATCGACAGGTTGCTTGTGCCCTGCCGATGTATGTGTTACGACATTTGTCGGTTCGACAGTAAAGGTATTCGGGGACGACGGTGATTGGTCGAGAATGCTCGGCCGGTGATGATGGCGAGAATGCTCGTCGAGGATCTCGGACGTGATTGGTCGAGAATGCTCGGCCGGTGATGATAACGAGAATGCTCGTCGAGGATCTCGGACGTGATTGGTCGAGAATGCTCGGCCGGTGATGATGGCGAGAATGCTCGTCGAGGATATCGGAGTCGGTTGGTCGAGGATACTCGGCCGAGGATAGCAACGGGAATGCCCGTCGAGGAGCAGGAGAGCGACGAGAATGCTAGTCTTTAAGGAACGATCGAGAATGCTCGGTCTGTGGACGGGTCGGATAGTCGGACGGATCTGACTTGTGCGTTCCCACTGCCGGCTTATATATCCGAACGCGCGGCTGAGCAAGCCAATCCGCGCGCTCGGTCGGTTGAGCCGGAGTGGGAGCGTTACGGAACGCCACGGTCGGTGCGCGTGTCGCCGCGTGATTGCACGGCGAAGTTCGGTTGTGCGCGCACGTGGTCCTCGGCTGCACTCGGCGTTCGGTGTTCGGTGGACGGAACGGAGGCGCACGGACGGTGGAGGGGCGTATCGTAACAAAGTGTTTTTCATTATTTAATATAAAATGTTATTTAAAAAAAATCAAGGAATTTAAACATGTTCTTTTATTATTAAATAAATTAAAAGTTCTCATGAACACAAAAAATATATTTGCAATAAAAATTTACAATAACTATTATACAATTAGTTTACAGTTTTTAGAGTGATACTTGTCGTAAAAACAATTAAAACACAATGGTTCATTGCACCATGCACATATAATCATTGACATTTTATGTGCCCAGTCTTTACATTTTATTTGATTAAGAGAATTTGGAAAACAAACTTCATTAACATTTTTAAAAAGACTTCTTTCATTTGTTATTTGAGATGCAAACCATGCATATTTTAACATGTCAAAAAATTGGTGCATTTAATTGATTGTGAACTATAGAATGTATTATATTTTAATAGCATCCTCACGATTGGCTATTTCATGAGAACTTTTAATTTATTTAATAATAAAAGAGCATGTTTAAATTCCTTGATTTTTTTTTAAATAACATTTTATATTAAATAATGAAAAACACTTTAAAAATTATATATAACAATTTAAAAATATAAAATTTAAGTTAAAAAAAAAATTATTCACGGGGATCGAACCTGGGACTCCACGCGTACTAATCGACATTCTCACGACCTACGCTACATCGCCAACTCGACAACCGTTCTTCTGTAATGGTACTATAGATGCTGGAAATATTTAATTGTTATTTTCTCGAGAATGCCTAAGTTTCGCAACGAACGGCTTTACCACCGTAAAGGGGTGAGTAAATACTACACACCCATAAAATTTTATTAAAATTGGTAAGTCAATTGTCGCGGACTCCTTGTAAGTCCCCTGCCTTCTCCGGAGGAAGTGCAGGAGGCTTTGTGAGGACTAGTGAGGACACAATAATTTTAATGTTTGTTAGGGCATTTGCTTAATGAGTACGCTGATTGTTAAACAACAATACACATTTATTAATGAGAACCAAAATACATAATGACGCAACTTAACACGCTTAACGCGAAGACGCGAAGGCTCAACGAGAGCTGACGAGAGAGTGTGTGTAACCACGACTAACTCAGACAAGTGAGCGACGGCGCAAGCAGGCAACAAACGTGTCTGGCTTCCCTATACTCTAACTCACAAGGCGGGTAGAAGGGGAACTAACCACATACTTCCCCCCCCCCGGGTGTTAACGAAGAAAGAGTAATACATAAAAGTATGGGTGTAAATGCTAACTAAAGAATTACAATATAATTGTAGCGCAAGACTTACAAACTAATACAGTTAAAACTAATGTTTGGCTTAACGGCTAATTACAAAAAGGTTTCGGAGAAACGCTATACCTATATCAAGGATATACAATAAAGAATTATGTAATTATTTAGTTAAATTGAATCGCACGCGTTTTTTCTGCGCGGGATAAGTCTTAATTAGACTCGGTTGATGTTCTACCGCAGGGAAACAATCGTTAGATTGAGGTTGCAGGGGAATTAGTGGAAGGAGTTTCGCTAACGTTATCTAATAAGAAGTGTGCGGGTTTTAACCGTTCCACCGAGACGCTTACGGGTCGATTGTTAATTTCAATCGAATAAACCTTGTCGATATTACATTGGATAACCTTGAAAGGACCAGAATACGGTCGTTCCAAAGGTTTCTTAACCGCATCGTGGCAGAGAAAAACGTGAGAGCAAGAGCTCAGTTCCTTAAAGAAAAAAGGGCGTTTTTTATAATGGTGAGTTACGGGAACTGGTTTGATCTGACGCATATATTTCCTAAAATCATTGATAAAGATCTGAGGATCTGGAGTAAAATCTTCCTGGAGGAAAAATTTTCCGGGCATTCTAAGCGTGGTGCCGTATAAAAATTCGGCTGGAGAAGCCCAAGTATCTAATCGAATGTGAGTTCGCAGATCAAGAAGAACGGTTGAAAGGGTATTAACCCAATTTTTCGAATTATGACACATTAACGCTGCTTTTAAAGAGCGATGCCACCGCTCAATCATACTATTCGATTGCGGATGGTATGTGGTCGTACGAATGCGTTTGCAACCAATGAAGGATAATAATGCTGTAAAAAGTTGAGACTCAAATTGAGCTCCTTGGTTGGTAGTTAGAATTTTTGGAGAACCAAACCGAACGATCCAATGATCATAAAAAGTTTTGGCAATGGTATGGGCCGTGATATTGCTAATTGGAATAGCTTCAAGCCAGCGAGAAAATCTATCTATAAGGGTAAGACAATACCTATAGCCATTAACCAGAGGTAGAGGACCAATGATATCCAAATGAACATGCTCAAAGCGTCCGTCGGGAACGACGAAAGGAGCAGGAATTTGTTTGACATGACGCGAAATTTTAGACTTTTGACAGTCTACGCATTCATGTGCCCATTTAGTGACGTCACGATGTAGGTTAGGCCAGATATATCGCTGACGTATAATGCGGTCTGTGACCTTAGCATTCGGATGGGCAAGATTGTAAAAGAGTTCGAAAACTTGTCTTTTGAGAGATTCTGGAATGTACGGACGAATGGAATCTCCGGACAGTTCACAATAGAGCTCTGTGTTAGGATCACCCCAGATAAATTTCTTTAGTTTGAGGGAAGACGTATTAGAGGTTAATAAATTTTTAAACTCGTCGTCCTCCTTTTGCCGTGCGGCAAGATCAATTAATTCAAACTCGGTGGGTAATCGAAGGGCTTTGATACGCGACAGACCGTCTGCTACCACGTTATCGGGACCAGGAAAGTAATCGATGTTAGGAAATTGGAAAATTGAGCAATGAACGATAACTGTCGTAGTTGCCTCGGGGAGGCTTTATCCGAGCGTTGCTTAAAATCCTAGATTAAAGGTTTGTAATCTGTTAAGATCTTAAAATCTCGACCTTTAAGGAAGTGTCGAAAGAACTTAATCGATTCATAAATCGCAGTAAGTTCGCGATCATATGCGCTGTAACTAAGCTGAGGCTTAGTGAACTTTTTTAGAGAAAAAAAATAAAGGTTTCCACGTGTTGTTACCTTTTTGCTCAAGGACCGCTCCCATCGCGAAATCTGAGGCGTCGCTCACTAATCGAATCTCGGAATTAGCGGACGGATGCGTTAGGAAAGCTGCGTTAGCCAGTTGTGATTTAGCTGAAATGAACGCATTTTCAGCATCAGGAGTTCATGTTATCTTGCGTTTATCATTCTTACGCGAATCCTTAAGGTAAACGTGAAGTGGAGCTTGGACGCGCGCTGCTTGAGGTAAGCTACGTCTATAAAAATTTAACGCACCTAAAAATCGCCGAAGTTCGACTATGTACGTGGTTTCGGTAGGTTTTGAATGGCGGCTACTCTTTCAGGTATCGGCTTAATGCCATCGCGGCTAACCGTGTGTCCTAGGAAAGTTACTTGATGCGCACCTAGAATACATTTAGAAGGATTTATAAATAACCCGTATTCTTTTAACCTTTGAAACACCGTGCAAAGATGACTCTTATGCTCTTCCTCGGATGAAGAAGCAATAAGAATATCATCAATATACACGAAATCTAAGTCTTTAAAAGCGCGATTAATGTAACGCTGGAAAAACTGGGCTGCGTTACGCAAGCCGAATGTCATGAAGACAAATTCAAATAACCCGAATGGGGTAATGATGGCCGTCTTGGGCACGTCTTCTTTAGCCACCGGTATTTGGTGGTATGCTTTAAAGAGGTCAAGGACCGAAAAGACCGTTTTACCTGCTAGATTTGCAGAGAAATCATGGAGGTGGGGAATCGGATATTTATCAGGAACGGTTATAGAATTTAACCTGCGATAATCGCCACAGATGCGCCATTCCCCGCTGTTTTTACGGACTAAATGAATTGGTAAAGCCCAAGGGCTATTGGAAGGCCTACAAATGCCTAGCTTTACAAGGCGCTTGAATTCCGTTTTTGCCGCTGCCAGTTTATTTGGCGCCAAACGTCGAGGACGTTCTGCGACGGGGGAACTAGTAGTCAAAATGTGGTGTTCTACATTGCAAATTCCGGAAGGAATTAATTGACTAACTCCCGTAATTTCTGGAAATTCCAGAAGAATGCTTGCGTAAGCAGAGTCACGGTTAATTGTAGAGATTCTAGTAACCGGAACAGAACGTATTTTGCCTGTAGAAAAGAGCTTAGTGCTCGTATCAATAAGGCGCTTGTGTAAATCTACCAGGAGTTGGTTATATTTAAGACAATCCGCACTGATGATTGCATGAGATGCCGCGGCGATGCAAAAATTCCATGTGATGGGTCGTCGAAGACCAAGATTTAACGTAAGGCGACGTTCGTCGTAAGTATTCCTTTATAAAGAAATTATTAGCCGCAAACAGTTTAAGATCCGACGGATTTTTTCTATCGGAAAACGACGCAGGAAGAAGCGATATTTCTGCGCCTGTGTCAATAAGAAATTGACGACCTGTAACGCGATCGTAAACGTTGGGACGGTTTTCGTTAGTCCCGTCTCCGTGCGAGGAAAGGGCTTTAGTTTTCCGGCTTTTCCGCTTTATCTTGTCACGTACATGGCTTGTGACAGGATGTCGCTTTCGCATCGTATTTCTTATGGATAAAACAGAGGCCTGATTTTTTTGCGTCTGACGCACGTGCGGGAGAACCACATCGAGACGAAGATCGGTTACGCCGCGACTTGAAAACTTCTTTGTTAAGGGCCGCGAGCTGTTTCGTTATCAGCTTTAATTGTTTTTCCACGCCGGAAGAAGGTGTGGTGTTTACCGTTTTATCATTAACGGAAGCGATCAATGGTGCTATTGACGTACTAGGATTACTAGTTTCTGAAATTCTATCAGCGATTTGCGCAAGCTTTTGTAAGTCTGGCTTATTAATCGCAGCTAAAATCGCCTTATGAGAGTCAGGCAATTGTTTAATAAATAGGGATTTAAGAACTGCTGGACTGCACTGTCCATTATTAAGATTTTTCATGTGATTCAGAAGATGTGACGGCTTCTGATCACCAAGTATTTGGTCTTTAAGGAGGTTGCGCAAACAAGATTCGGACGACGTTGCATACACCGAGAGGATACGGTCTTTGAAGCGCTCAAATAAATTGTCGGGCGACGGTTCCGCTTTTAGCAAATCGGCGATGTGTGCAACAACTTTGGTGCTGACACCGGTTAATAAATAATCCGCTTTCGTCCGATCTACAGTAATTCCTGCAACGCGCAAGGATGCTTTGACTTGTAAGAACCATTCTTCCGTTCGCTCTTTCAAAATGGCGGAATTTTGGGAACGCGATATGTTTCCCCTCGCGGCGGATAAGACATGGCGATAAAAATGGCGGTTAGGACGCTGTTACGTCCAGCCTAGTGGTAAAAGGGGTTTATCGTGATTATAAAGTGTAATGTTGCCGTTTTTCTCTCGCGCGGACTAGCTCGTCGGAGCGGTGCGATCGAAAGGGCTCACACGGGAAGAGAGGAAAGAGTCGGGCGTGTGTAAATGACGAGTCGGCGGTATGTGTGTGATATGATCTACGTGTGTTTTTATTCACTAAGTTTGAACGAGTACAGACGTTCGGTGCGCGCGGGCGGACAAGATACACGAATTCGGAACGGCGCGCGGACGGACAGATCTTTGTGAACGCGGCTATCTACAGTTCGGTACATACATATGATTCGCGAGGTGTCGCCAGGCGACGGAACGCGAGCGATGCTCGGATGTGGGCGCGGCTTTCCCGCGGTATAGTGATACGCGCAGGGCGGAGCTTCGCGACGCGATGTGGCGAAGCGCGAATCGGTAGGGCGACCACGGCCGCGTGCCGATGACGATGGCGGCTAGGATGACACGAAACGCGCCGAGTACCTCGGCCGAAACCCCGTGTCGGCGATTCCGCTTGCTTGCGTTTCGTGGAGGAGCGGAGGTAATCGCGGCTCGAGAGCTGGTCGGGAGTCCTCCCCTCGCTAAGGACCTTGACGAAAGTTGGACGCTCGGGCTCGCGAGGATGCGGTGGATGAGGGACGGCGCGGGAATTTGCGGAGTACCTCCGCCGTGGCCAAGTAATCTTCGACCACTTTTATTCCCAGGATTGTCAGGCGCAGCGGATCAGCGGGTGATGCTGGCAGACGGGAAACAGGTGCCTCTCTCGGAGCTCGCGGCCCTATATATACCCGGCGACTCCGTTTGCCTCCGTCATTTTCGGCGCTTGACGGCGGGGTCGCCGGAGTGGGACGAACGCGCGCTCCTTCGTGTGCGCGTACGCGCGCGATGGCTCGACACGGTCTTATCGCGCGAAGTCCTTATTATCTTTTACATTTGGGTGCCTGAGGCACCCCCGGTTATAGCCCGGCGGCTCTCTTTCTCCGGCTGTCGGTGGCCGGGGACGATGCATAACATTTTTCGGGGGTGTGCATCGTTACAAAAGGGAAAGGGAGGTAGGCAAGGAAGAACGTAACAAACAACACTCGTACGCGCGTGTTAAGGAGGGCGGGCACGAGTCAAGGGCGTGAAAAATTCAGATATGAGTCAATGTGTCGAGAGACTCTACAACAGATATCTTATTTCACGCCCCAGTCAGTCCCTTTTTGAGCTAACAAATCTAATCGTTTTAGCTTGGGATAGGACTAAGTGCAATCTTTTTATTCAGAGCGAGAGATGATGGAAATTCAGTGAATAAATGAGATAATTTGTAACGGTACGCGGTTTCGGTCGGTTCGGTGCGGTGCGGGAACTTCGGGATCGGACCGGGTAAGGCTCGTCGGTTGGTCAGGTGTCCGTAATGACTATACCCAGTGTTGTTAAGTGCAAACGATAGAGAATGATTTATTGCTGATCAAGAGAAGAGCACAAGATAAGAAAGGAAAAGCGTTGACAAGAAGCATAAAATACATAGATCGTTTATAGAGATGATACTATCATAATACTACAGAGCTAATACTAGAGATAATAATACAGAGCTAATACTAGAGATAAGAATACAGAGCTAATACTAGAGATGATAATACAGAGCTAATACTAGAGATCATAATACAGAGTTATGCGGGTTGCTTGCCCGTACGGTCGGGGAGTCGCGGGACGCGGCGGGATTGGCTAACGCGGTGGCGTGAGCGTGTGCGCGAGCGCGAGTCGTTGCCGATGCGGTCGTCGCCGCGATTCGCCCGAGCGCGCCCCGTGCAAGTGGAGCGCTTGATCGACAGGTTGCTTGTGCCCTGTCGAGGACTAGGTTACAAGTTTTGTCGGTGCGGCAGTCAAGGTACTCGAGGACGACGGTGATTGGTCGAGAATGCTCGGCCGGTGATGATGACGAGAATGCTCGTCGAGGATCTCGGACGTGATTGGTCGAGAATGCTCGGCCGGTGATGATGACGAGAATGCTCGTCGAGGATCTCGGACGTGATTGGTCGAGAATGCTCGGCCGGTGATGATGACGAGAATGCTCGTCGAGGATCTCGGACGTGATTGGTCGAGAATGCTCGGCCGGTGATGCTGACGAGAATGCTCGTCGAGGATTTCAGGGTTGATCGGTCGAGGATACTCGGCCGGGGGTACCGACGGGGATGCCCGTCGAGGATATTTGAGTGCGACGAGAATGCTCGTCTTAAGGGAGCGATCGAGAATGCTCGGTCTGTGGACGGATCGGATAGTCGGACGGATCTGACTTGTGCGTTCCCACTGCCGGCTTATATATCCGAACGCGCGGCTGAGCAAGCCAATCCGCGCGTTCGGTCGGTTGAGCCGGAGTGGGAGCGTTACGGAACGCCACGGTCGGCGCGCGTGTCGCCGCGTGGTCGCACGGCGAAGTTCGGTTGTGCGCGCACGTGGCCCTCGACTGCACTCGGCGTTCGGTGTTCGGTGGACGGAACGGAGGCGCACGGACGGTGGAGGGGCGTATCGTTACATCACCCCTCCCCGTTTAAGTGGCGAACTTAGGCCACTACGCCGGGAATTCCCGCACGTAGTGGCAACGCCCGGCGCGATCGAAACGCAACGTGTAGCGGCGTGTCGCTAACCTCACTTTATATACTCGCGACACTCTCGCGGCGTGGTACGGCACGTGTATCACGAGGTCACCACTGACGCGCACCGGTACTGATGGCAGAGGCCCTCGTGTGGGGGCAGCTGGGGGCTCCTCTGGTTGAGTCACGCTTCCTGGTGAGGTAGTTGCGGCGGTGCTGGCAGGTGTCTCATGCTGGCCTGGTGTCGCAGTGGCGACGGTGACAGCGGCGGCGGGGGGTTGGGCCGTGTTGACCGGCCGTGAAGCCGTCTGTTCCGCGGCTTCGACGGGGAGTATCGGTGCGTTGGCCGATGATACGCCAGCCATGGTGGTGTCGGTTGGTTTGACCCCCTGTGATCGGTGCGGCTCAGGTGTTGGAGTGCTGTCTTCGTCCATGTCGGAGAGTGCGTCCCCGAAGATCGCCAGCAAACTCTCCCTGGTATTCGCGCGGGCGGCCTGGTGCCCTGTCGGCCTCGGTGCGTGCGGCGGGCCTTTGAGCGGCGTTGGCCGCTGTGATGGAGTGTGGTTGGTCGCGGCGGTTGTCGGTGTGGCCGGAGCGCTGGTGGGCGGCGGAGGGTTCACCGCGGCTTTTGCCGTCTTCCCCGTCGGTCGTGTTGACTGGCGCGGCGCATTGCCTGGCAACGGTGGTTCGGCCATGAGCGCCGCGAGCTTCCTGGCGTTGGTGGCGGATGACCGCTGCACGCGTACCCCTATTACCGGGGCGTCCCTCCTTGGTGCCGGTGCGGCCCTGACGAAACATTGGCGGGGTCCGGTCTTCCTGGCTTCCTCGATAAGCGCGCGGGAGGTGCACGGTGGTATGCGCACGTGGCTGCCCCGAGTTCTCCAAAGTCCGGTTGTCGACAGTTTCCCGCCCGGGAGGCTGGTCTTGCGATCTGACCCGGCGGCAGGTAGCGGCACGGCTGTTGACGTCGTCTGGAAGAGGTCTGAGCGTTGAGGTGCCGTGGTCATAACCTGGGACCACAACGCCTCGAACTCCTCGTCGTTGGCTGGCTCGGTGAGCAGTGCGTCCAGTTGCTCCATTTCTCAGGAATCACTTTCTGCGGTTTCCGGGTCGGTTGGTCTGCCTTATATACCTCTCCGGGTTTGGGAGAGGGTGCTCCTTCCCTCGGGATGGCATGGCTCCTGGACGTGATTTTCACGTGTTCATCTCCTGGCAGGGCCATCGGCATCGGATTCTGCTGTCTCATGGTTGCCGTCATCTGCCCGGTCGTCGTCCGCACGGTCGTCGTCTGCTCGGTCGTCGTCTGCTTGGTCGTCGTCTGCTCGGTCGTCGTCTGCTCGGTCGTCGTCTGCTCGGTCGACGTCTGCTCCGGTGTGATCGTGTTGTTCGTCTTCGGTATCCTCTGCATCGGTCTGTTCGGCAACGGTTTCTCGTGTGCCCGGCTTAAGGTCTTGCACGTGGACTCGACGGTGCCATTTGCCCTGCGGGTCTCGGATGTCCACGATCACGGGGAGTGTATTTTGCGGACTTCGAACGGTCCGGCATACTTAGGGGCCAGCTTGGCGTTAAACCCCTGGCCCTTATTGGATAGCAGATGTTCTCGCTTCCATACGGTGTCCCCTAATGCCGGTTTCCACGCGCGCCTACGTAGGTTGTAGTGCCGCTCTTGCCGGTTGAAGGCACGTGCCAGGTTGGTTTGCACGACTTCGTAGGCCTCCCTCAATCGCTGTTGATTGGCGGTTGGCGCTGCTGCCGGTACGGGCCGTCGGTCGCGGAGTCCGGTTGGTTCTTCCAGTTCGCGCCCGTGGTTTAAGTAGGCGGGCGAGTATCCGGTGGCGTCGTGCGGAGCCGTATTATAGGCGAACTGTAACGCGCCTAGTTGCTGGTCCCATAGGCGGTGGTTGTTCCCCACGAACTGTGCTACCATCGTCTTGATCGTCCGGTTCGTTCGTTCAACGGGGTTGCAGTGAGGGGCGTAGGCCGGTGTGGTACGATGCTCCACCCCTAGTTCCTGCAACAGGGCTTTCATCGGTCGCCCTATGAACGGCCTACCGTTGTCCGAGATGACCTGCCTGGGACATCCGTGCCGGTAGACGATACGGTCGGCGACGTGTTGCGCGATGGTCGCCGCGGTCGCTCGCCGCAGTGGGCTTAGCTCGACCCACTTCGTAAAGCGGTCTTGCATCACTAGTAGCCACGTATGGCCACTAGTGGACCGCGGAAGGGGTCCCACCAAGTCCATCGTGACTTGCGCCCACGGCGCGTCGACATGGGACGTGTGCAAGAGTCCGGCTGGCCGTGTCTGCGCGTGTTTGTGCCGCAGACAGCTCCGACAGTTTCGGACGTACCGGGCGATGTCGGCGAACATCCCCGGCCAGTAGTACCGCCGCGCGGCTCGGGCAATAGTTTTCGCGATTCCCAAGTGTCCGGCGGTGGGGGCATCGTGCACCTGGGTCAGGACGGTCGGACGCTCCGGTCGCGGGATGCACCGTTTCCACTGAGCCTCGGCCGGCTCGTCCTTGAAATCGGTCGAGTGAAGGATACGGCGGTAGAGTCGGCCCCCCCGAATCTCATAGTCAGGGAAGTTCTCCGGGCGCCCACGCACGTGGCGGAACTGTCGGCGGTACCAGGTACACGCGGGCAGTGTTCGGTTGCAACACACGGAGGGCAGGCGGGAAAGCGCGTCAGCCACGCGGTTGAGCTTCCCGGCTCGGTACCGTACGTCAAACGAGTATTGTTGGAGCTCGAGTGCCCAACGCCCGAGTCGTCCGGTGGGAGAATCCATGCGGCGTAGCCACTGGAGGGCCTGGTGGTCGGTGATGACCGTGAATTCGTAGCCCTCCAAGTAGCCCCGCAGGTGTCGGATTCCCCATACTACGGCCAGGCACTCGAGCTCGGTCGCGCTGTAATTTTTCTCGGCTCCGTTCAATGAGCGGCTGGCGTAAGCAATGACGCGTTCGCCGTCTTCGAAGAATTGCGACAGGACGGCGCCTAGCCCGTGCTGGCTGGCATCCGTCTGCAGCAGGAATCGTCGCGAGAAATCCGGACACGCGAGGGTGGGTGCGGTGGTTAGCGCCTCTTTCAAGTTTTGGAAGGCGCGCTCCTCCTCCGGACCCCAACGCCACCGAGCGTTCTTCCGCGTGAGTTGGGTAAGGGGTGCCGCGATGGCGGCGAAGTTCGGTGTAAACCGTCGATACCACGAGGCCAGCCCCACAAACTGGCGGATCTGGCGGATGTTAGTGGGAGTTGGCCACTCGGTGACGGCCCGGACCTTGTCCGGATCGGTGCGGATACCTCGTCGGTCCACGATGTGCCCGAGGTACTTTAGTTCGGTGCGGCAGAAGTGGCATTTTTCGGGATTTAACTTTAGGCGTGCCTCTCGCAGGCGGCGGAACACCTCCTCTAGGTGTTTCAGGTGGTCGGCAAAGGTCGGACTGGCAATGATGACATCGTCCAGGTACACGAATACGTGCGGTTCGAGTTCGGGCCCCAAAATCCGGTCGAGAAGTCGTTGGAAGGTGGCCGGGGCCGAGTGCAAGCCGAACGGCATCACCGTGAATTGCATTAGGCCGCGACCCGGTACGGTGAAGGCCGTGATGGGACGGCTCTCCGGCGTTAGGGGGATTTGCCAGTACCCCTTCTCTAGATCGAGGGTCGAGAGGTACTTGGCTCCTCGCAACTTGTCCAGCGTGGGTGTGATATGCGGCAGGGGGTAGGCGTCCCGCTCGGTCACCTCGTTGACCTTCCTGAAGTCTATGCAGAAGCGGTGCCGGCCGTCCTTCTTTCTGACGATGACCACCGGGGAGCTCCACGCGCTATTGGAAGGCTCGATTACCCCGGCGGCCTCCATTGCGTGGACTTCCTCGTCGATGATCCGTTGCATTGCGGGGTTCCGTGACCGATACCTTTGTTTAATGGGGTGTTCGGTCTTTACACGGATATGGTGCACGGCCTGGTCGGTGGGTCCTCGAACGTGTTCGAACTTAGCCAGCTCGGTGGTTAGAAACGCCTGTAGGTCCCGCTCTTCCTGCGGTGTGCGTTCGGTCATCCCGGCGGTGACCCCATGCGTGGGTCGAGGCTCTCGGCGTCGTCGGGCTTGAGGGGGCGGCGGTGGTGGGATGGTGAGACCAAGCTTAGACCACAAATCCGTCCCAATTAGCAGGTCGCTCTCCAGGGACGGGAGGAGCTGGAACGTGTGCTCCAGCTTCCGCCCGGCAACGTGTAGCGGGAGACGGACTCGCCCCGGAGTGGTAGCGGTGGTTCCGTCGGCCAGGTGGATGGTCTCGTTCTGGACCTCCGGCCAAATGCGCAAGGTCTTGGCGTGTTCGGCGACCCGGCGGTTAATCATCGAGATCTCGGCCCCGGTGTCCAGCAGGGCCGAGAATCGGCGCGGTCCGACGCGCACCGTAATGTGCGGTCGCGGCTGGTATTTTATCTGGATGCGGGCCGAGGGGCGGACGCGCCCTCGGCCGGTGGCGCGTTTCCCGCTCGGGGATGGCACTCCCTAGTCAGGACTCCATCCTTGCCGCACTGCGAGCAGAACTTGCGGGCCGGTCGCTTGCAGTCGAAGCGGCTATGGCCGCGCTGCTTACACCGCCAACAGGCGGTGTTTCGGTCGTAAGGCTCAGCGGTGGTGGCGGCGGCCGTGGTGACTTTACGTTTCTCTGCCCGGTTCTCGCTCTCCTGCGCCTTGGTGATCTCCTCGAACTCGGCGGCCTGCTCTGCCAGGTCGGCGAGGTCGGTAGCGTCGGTGAGGCGCACGTAAAGTTTATATTCGGCCCTTAGGTTCTCATATAACCGGTCGACCTTCTCGGCCTGTGTGAACCCGCCTGCGCGCCGCATCATGGTTTGCAGGGCGGTCGCGTATTTGGCGTAAGGCTCTTTTGGTTGTTGCCTGCGCTCCTGGATTTCTCGGGCGAGCTTGGCCTGGTATCGTCGGGGCAGGTATTGCCGTCTGAGCGCGTGCGTAAAATCGGACCAGGTGTCCCAGCTGTCACGCTCGTTCCGGTACCAGGCCAGCGCGTCGCCCTTCAGAAGTTCGGGTAGGCCAGCCTTCATTTGGCCGTCGGTATATCGGTACTCCTCTTGGAGTTCGGCTATCCGCTCCAGGAAGGACAGCGGGTCCCGGCCATCAAAGTGGCAACCCCACTTTCTCATTTGGTTCATCACCTTGCTATGGGAACCGTGATCGGTCGCGTTTGTTAATTCGGGGCCCGGCGGTGGTACGGAGGGGCTGGGCATCGCGCCAAAATGATTTTTCACGCGGTGGCGGAGTTCCTCGGTGGTGCCGGAGGCCTCAATCTGATACGATTGGGCCAAGACTTCGAGTTGCTCTCTCGGTAAGCGATCTATCCATTCTGTCAACGGCATTGTCGTATCTGGGTATAATCAGTCGGTCGTTTAAAACGGTCCCTGTTCGGGCGCCATGTAACGGTACGCGGTTTCGGTCGGTTCGGTGCGGTGCGGGAACTTCGGGATCGGACCGGGTAAGGCTCGTCGGTTGGTCAGGTGTCCGTAATGACTATACCCAGTGTTGTTAAGTGCAAACGATAGAGAATGATTTATTGCTGATCAAGAGAAGAGCACAAGACAAGAAAGGAAAAGCGTTGACAAGAAGCATAAAATACATAGATCGTTTATAGAGATGATACTATCATAATACTACAGAGCTAATACTAGAGATAATAATACAGAGCTAATACTAGAGATAAGAATACAGAGCTAATACTAGAGATGATAATACAGAGCTAATACTAGAGATCATAATACAGAGTTATGCGGGCTGCTTGCCCGTACGGTCGGGGAGTCGCGGGACGCGGCGGGATTGGCTAACGCGGTGGCGTGAGCGTGTGCGCGAGCGCGAGTCGTTGCCGATGCGGTCGTCGCCGCGATTCGCCCGAGCGCGCCCCGTGCAAGTGGAGCGCTTGATCGACAGGTTGCTTGTGCCCTGTCGAGGACTAGGTTACAAGTTTTGTCGGTGCGGCAGTCAAGGTACTCGAGGACGACGGTGATTGGTCGAGAATGCTCGGCCGGTGATGATGACGAGAATGCTCGTCGAGGATCTCGGACGTGATTGGTCGAGAATGCTCGGCCGGTGATGATGACGAGAATGCTCGTCGAGGATCTCGGACGTGATTGGTCGAGAATGCTCGGCCGGTGATGATGACGAGAATGCTCGTCGAGGATCTCGGACGTGATTGGTCGAGAATGCTCGGCCGGTGATGCTGACGAGA
Source organism: Solenopsis invicta (assembly GCF_016802725.1). Lineage (NCBI taxonomy): Eukaryota > Metazoa > Arthropoda > Insecta > Hymenoptera > Formicidae > Solenopsis > Solenopsis invicta. Next base: position 15,477,141 of record NC_052667.1, read on the forward strand.
ATGCTCGTCGAGGATTTCAGGGTTGATCGGTCGAGGATACTCGGCCGGGGGTACCGACGGGGATGCCCGTCGAGGATATTTGAGTGCGACGAGAATGCTCGTCTTAAGGGAGCGATCGAGAATGCTCGGTCTGTGGACGGATCGGATAGTCGGACGGATCTGACTTGTGCGTTCCCACTGCCGGCTTATATATCCGAACGCGCGGCTGAGCAAGCCAATCCGCGCGTTCGGTCGGTTGAGCCGGAGTGGGAGCGTTACGGAACGCCACGGTCGGCGCGCGTGTCGCCGCGTGGTCGCACGGCGAAGTTCGGTTGTGCGCGCACGTGGCCCTCGACTGCACTCGGCGTTCGGTGTTCGGTGGACGGAACGGAGGCGCACGGACGGTGGAGGGGCGTATCGTTACAAATTATTTAATAAACATTAATTTTATTCTAACACTTCCCAAGAGGATTAAAATAGTGGTGATTACATTTATTTGATCTTATAGCTATAAAATTATTATTGTATATAAAGATAACGTATATAATGCTAATAAAATAGAAGTTTCTTTTTACTCGAAATACAATTTTTATCGTGTTATTCTATTAGACGGCAACTTAAGTTTTAGTTTGTGTGTGTGTGTGTGTGCGTGCGTGCGTGCGTGCGTGCGTGCGTGCGTGCGTGCGTGCGTGCGTGCGTGCGTGCGTGCGTGCGTGCGTGCGTGCGTGCGTGCGTGCGTGCGTGCGTGCGTGCGTGCGTGCGTGCGTGCGTGCGTGCGTGCGTGCGTGCTGTGTGTGTGTGTGTATGTGTGCGTGTGTGTGTGTTTGTGTGTGTGTGAGCAGGGGTTGGAAGTGTTACGTCCACCAACGTAACGATTCTTTTTTTTTGACGACGGATACACTATGCGACGGAGGCCGAGCAACGATAACTCACTTAATCTCACTTCGATTTCCGGGAATACAGTAAGACATAAATACGCCACTGAGGGAAGTGAGAAATGTCACAAAAATCAAAACATCAGAAATTATAAAAGAAATGTCGCAAATCAAAGCACCATAAATTATATAGTAGTATCAAATAACAACGTCATCGTCATATTAGCCGGACGAATAAACTCGCTGACACAAAAAATAATTTATGGGAGCCCTTCGAGGTAACACGTTGCTCGACCCCGGAAACGTATAAAACTCCATCGGTAAACATTAAAATCAGGAAGCCGAAAGGCACAAGTATACATCACTTTCGGCTTCCAGAAACTTAGCGCCCATAAAACATTAAATCAAAATCTGTCACAATTCTTAGTTACTAGATGACGGGTCACGCACGTTCTCATAACAATAATTACCGAGAATGAAGTGACGAGATCCGTTGAATGGACGGCGTAACTCGATGCCGGACACGTGTCCCGTAGGCAAAAGGTTAGGCCGCGCGTAGGCGTTTAGACAAGAAATTGGTGCACACGGCCTTCTTAGAACAAAGGAAGCAATAGTATAAAATAGAGAATTTTCCAGCGGAGCGATCACTACCATCCCGATCCTACTCGTCGCATAGTCCGTGGCCTCCTGAATGCTCGAGTCTGTGCGGTCGAAACTCATTAAAACTTAGTCGTTTGTGGCAATAAGTTCTCCTATTGCAAAGTGCCGAACTCAAAACTTGGTAAAATTTCACAACTAATTCTCTCGCGAGTGAGAACATCGTCTTACACCTGGAACCGTGCTCGCCGTCCACCACCGTAGACTGTCGCGGATCCACGCAGTCACTGTGACCAGATCTCTTACGGGTCCGGACCACTACACGAGTTCCACTACAGAGGTGGCTCAAGGATTTTCCGAACAGTGAGTCTCCGAACATTCACTCCCCCTTTTTTATTTTATTATTTTCTTTCCCTTCTTTTTTATTATTTAACATTTAGTCATTCTCATGTGAGAAATTCGCGCTCCCGTCCAGAGCCACTTGCCGGGGTTCGATACTTCTTTGACGCCACTTACGAGGACTTCTTTCGGACTACTCAGGAACCCGAACAACTACCGCGATATTTTCAACCCCCTTCACCCGCTCTCTCAATATCTTCGACACTCACAATCTCGAGTAGTCCCGCTTCTCCAGCAAATTCCACCGCTAGCGTGGAATTCCTATACGAAGAAAGTTTTCTATGCTCTCTTCCCCCCTACCCCACTTGCAGTATAAAAATACTGGAAGAAATCCTTTACGAATTTCCCCCTCCTCGATTTTATTTTACTCCCGGTCCTCACCAGACGTTGGGGTCACTCGTCTCGTCATATCCCGTCGCTCCATCCCGTCTCCCCGAAGGCACGTATGCCCTCGGTCCTCATGAATTTGTCTTTGAAGAGCTTCGCTCCGTTCTTCCGAACCTCCCACCCGAAGCCACTATACCAGTCTCTTTCCCCTCTACCTATCCAAATTTTCACCTTGTCCCCAAGAACGCATTTCTAAATCTTTTTCCTCCAAGCTCCGCCGTCATCAACGAAATTCTAGAGTAATCAATTTATCTCAACATATTGCTTCCAATCCCCTGCTCACACACACACACACACACACACACACACACACACACACACACACACACACACACACACACACACACACACACACTCACGCACGCACGCACGCACGCACGCACGCACGCACGCACGCACGCACGCACCACACACACACACACACACACACACACACACACACACACACGCACACGAACACGCACCGCGCACGCACACGCACACATATGTGTATATATATATATATATATATATATATATATATAAACTAAAACTTAAGTTGCACTCTAATAGAATAACACGATAAAAATTGTATTTCGAGTAAAAAGAAACCTCTATTTTATTAGCATTATATACGTTATCTTTATATACAATAATAATTGTATACCTATAAGATCAAATAAATGTACACACCACTATTTTAATCCTCTTGGGAAGTGTTAAAATAAAATCAATGTTCATTTAATAATTATCTCATTTATTCACTGACCTTCCATCATCTCTCGCTCTGAATAAAAAGATTGCACTTAGTCCTATCCCAAGCTAAAACGATTAGATTCGTTGGCTCAAAAAGGGACTGACTGGGGCGTGAAATAGGATATCTGTTGTAGAGTCTCTCGACATACTGACCCATATCTGAATTTTTCACGCCCTTGACTCGTGCCCGCCCTCCTTAACACGCGCGTACGAGTGTTGTTTCTTCCTTGCCTACCTCCCTTTCCCTTTATAATCACGATAAACCCCTTTTACTACTAGGCTGGACGTAACACAAGCAATATGTTGATATAAATTTATTACTCTAGAATTTCGTTGATGACGGCGGAGCTTGGGGGAAAAAGATTTAGAAATGCGTTCTTGGGGACAAGGTGAAAATTTGGATAGGTAGAAGGGTGAGAGAGACTGGTATAGTGGCTTCGGGTGGGAGGTTCGGAAGAACGGAGCGAAGCTCTTCAAAGACAAATTCATGAGGACCGAGGGCATACGTGCCTTCGGGGAGAGGGGAAGGAGCTACGGGATATGACGAGACGAGTGACTCCAACGTCTGGTGAGGATCGGGAGTGAAATAAAATCGAGGAGGGGAAGGTTCGTAAGGGATTTCTTCCAGTATTTCTATACTGGGAGTGGGGCAGGGGGAAGGAGAGCATAGACAAATCTCTTCGTATAGGAATTCCACGCTAGCGGTGGAATTTGCTGGAGAAGCAGGACTACTTGAGATTGGGGAGAAGTGAGTGTCGAAGATACTGCGAGAGTGGGTGAAGGGGGTTGAAAATATCGCGGGGGTTGTTCGGGTTCCTGAGTAGTCCGAGAGAAGTCCTCGTAAGTGGCGTCAAAGAAGTATCGAATCCCGGCAAGTGGCTCTGGACGGGAGCGCGAATTTCTTACTTGAGAATGATTAAATGTTAAATAATAAAAAAAAGGAAAAGAAAATAATAAAATCAAAAAAAAGGGGGAGTGAATGTTCAGAGACTCACTGTTCGGAAAATCCATGAGCCACCTCTGTAGTGGAACTCTTGTAGTGGTCCGGACCCGTAAGAGATCTGGTCACAGTGACTGCGTGGATCCGCGACAGTCTACGGTGATGGACGGCGAGCACGGTTCCAGATGTAAGATAATGTTCTCACTCGCGAGAGAATTAGTTGTGAAATTTCACCAAGTTTTTGAGTTCGGCACTTTGCACTAGGAGAACTTATTGCCACAAAGGACTAAGTTTTAATGAGGTTCGACCGCACAGACTCGAGCATTCAGGATGCCACGGACTATGCGACGAGTAGGATCGGGATGGTAGTGATCGCTCCGCTGGAAAATTCTCTATTTTATACTATTGCTTCCTTTGTTCTAAGAGGGCCGTGTGCACCAATATTGTTGTCTAAACGCCTACGCGCGGCCTAACCCTTTGCCTACGGGACACGTGTCCGGCATCGAGTTACGCCGTCCAACGGGTCTCGTTACTTCTTTCTCGGTAATTATTGTTATGAGAACGTGCGTGACCCATCATCTAATCACTAAGATTTTGATTTAGTGTTCTGTGAGCGCTGAGTTTCTGGAAGCCGAAAGTGATGTATACTTGTGCCTTTTGGCTTCTTGATTTTTATGTTTACCGATGGAGTTTTATACGTTTCCAGGGTCGAGCAACGTGTTACCTCGAAGGGCTCCCATAAATTACTTTTTGTGTCAGCGAGTTTATTCGTCCGGCTAGTAAGACGATGACGTTGTTATTTGACACTTCTTTATAATTTATGGTGCTTTGATTTGCGACATTTCTTTTATAATTTATGATGTTTTGATTTTTGTGACATTTCTCACTTCCCTCAGTGGCGTATTTATGTCTTACTGTATTCCCGGAAATCGAAGTGAGATTAAGTGGGTCATCGTTGCTCGGCCTCCGTCGCATAGTGTATCCGTCGTCAAAAGAAAAGAATCGTTACGTTGCTGGACGTAACAACGCCGAGAACAAATGTGACGCCAAACGCGAATTGGCAAAAGAGCACTACAATAGCACAACACAATGAGCGCAATGATATATTACGCGGAAACATCGGATATGACAGGGAGCATTATCGTAAATCACGCACTGTGTTGAAAACGCTGGTTAGGAACAAACATGAATGACAGAGACGTTATTAAACGCTATTTTTGCGAGGTTAGTTTGTCACAAGCACATAAAACGAAAGAATGTCAGATCACAAGAACGTTATAAGAATAGCGAAGGGCGTCGAAAGCAATATGACCGGAAGCATCGCAAAAAGCACACGCAATGTCTTGCATTTAATATACGCACTATGATTGCGACGATGTAGTGACGTTGCAATGCGATCACTTTGCGCGAGGGTCGATTTGACATGCCGGCTACAGGAGACGCGCTGTCGCACGCCTGATATGATAAATGAGACAGTACATTACAGTACAAAGGTCTGGCTGTCTGCAAAGGTCCACGATGAGTCATTGGACCGGGTGAGGGTCGCCGATGGACAGGAAACAACCTCGCTAGGGACGATTTCCCGGTGGACGGGCTGCCTCTGCATCGAAGTGGTGGAAATGGCTTCAGTCAATGGCGCGTCGTCTCTTACGATCTCGCCGAATGGCGCGGGGCCTGTTGCCAAGGAAGATCTCGAAGATCTTGCCATCTGCAACAAGCTATGACGGCTGCGATGAGCTGCGATGGGCTGTAGTAAGGCATGATGAGCTGCTGGACCGAATGAGGTCAGCCGATGAGTCGGGAACGACCTCGACAAGGAAGAAAATTCGTTGCGCGGGACGTCCGTATAAACACTATGGCGGTAACGGCCTCGTTAAATAGAGAATTGTCTCTGACCGTCCAATGGCGTGCCGCTGCATAAATGGTTATGCCGGCTGGCGCGTGGTCTTGAAAAATGGCACAAAAGTTTCAACCGGACCACTGATGCGTCACCATCATGCACAAGCAGCAATTTCATCTGAAACAGACGAAAAGCCGTCGCGTGTCCCCCGTTTCCGTGCGGAAAGCACGCAACGGACCTCGCGAGAATGTTCTCGATCACGCACCATGCGAACGTCGCCATCACGTCGGGGTCACCAATTGTGGGGACTAGCTACAATAATTTTAATGTTCGTTAGGGCATTTGCTTAATGAGTACGCTGATTGTTAAACAACAACACACATTTATTAATGAGAACCAAAATACATAATGACGCAACTTGACACGCTTAACGCGAAGTCGCGAAGGCTCAATGAGAGCTGACGAGAGAGTGTGTGTAAGCACGACTAACTCAGACAAGTGAGCGACGGCGCAAGCAGGCAACGAACGTGCCTGGCTTCCCTAGACTGTAACTCACTAGGCGGTTAGAGGGGGAACTAAGCAGTCGTCACAGCTTTGGAAACGGAGCAGCACCCGTTGTCAGAATCGGTAACCCCCTCGATAGCACCGAGCGTTAGCCCCTCTTCTGAGAGGAAACGTCGAGCCACCATAGTTATCTCGCGAAAACCCATAATTCGACAGAAGCGATTTGTGTGCGAGTCTGCGCATTTGGTCTCGATCCGAATCCTCACGTGCCCGATCCCTCTGTCAATGATGGCCAGGAAATCGACAAGGACCAATCGGCAATCACACCCTTGCCCCTTACCGCGCGTCATCGAAGACGTTAAAACAAGCTTCAAGGTAATTAGAGCTTCCACCGGGTACGTGATCATCGTCGACGGCCCATTACCTCACACTTGATAGTAAGATTCGTACCGCAATATAGTTATATATTTCGGTGCAACTCAGCCAGAGGATACAAATTTTCATGTACACACTAATCCGCAAATATATCTATATATTATTAATTCAACTAACATACACGCTCTGTAGTTCATTTAACCCCACGCCACGCTCAACCACACTGTACACTCAATCTTTTCGTCTTTAATAAATTTGCTATTTTTCAATTTACTTCTCTTGTTATTCATAATCTTTCACAAGATCACCCCCACTCCTTATTACACATATAAATAAATTGTCGTGCATCTGGGCATGCTATCGTACGACTCGGAGGCACGACTGGTGACAGTTGCCCACGTATGCAAGAAAGATCGAAATCATGCCCCCAGATTGCAACAGCGCGAATCCGCTGACGTAACAAGGACTTCCATTCTTTTTATTTTACACTGAGGAATTAATTTTTCATTTAATTATATTCAAGTGGGCAGTTTTTGAACTTTTGAATTCATGTAAACAGTTTTTAAAAAGATAATATTGTACTGTATATATTACTGGAATCAATATCTTGTGAATTTTTTGACAATTTAATTCATTTTTGGTACATTACGCTGCAGAGCTTTAACTATTATATCCTCTGCTATCCTAGCAGAAATCTGCACAACGATCGTAGGCGGGGATCAAGTTTACATACGAGAATCTACCGGTAGATTCTACCGGTAGAGTAAAATACTATTTCGATATATACGCATCATATACATATACACGTAAATGTGTACATTTCCAGTACAAGAATCTTAGATTATCCCCCTTACTGATTATTAAATATTTCCTGCTGCCAAGCTACATACTTGCATATTTGTTACATAAGAGTGAGTACACTCAATTTCAAATTTAAATTCTTAAAATAACTTAATATTTTATTTTCAACAAAATTGCGACTAAATCGGATTCAAACACTTGCGTTGGAATATAACATTAATTATTTAACATCTATATATACCTCGTGTCTCAAAATTAAGGATCTATATAGACTAAAATAAAAAGAATAACAAGAACTTTTGAAATTAATTTAAACACATTTGATTTAATAAATTATTAAGTCCAATATACCTAGTGAACTCCATACTCATATATATAATAAATAATTATATATATATATATATATATATATATATATTATTGTTGTCATTATTGTGCATGCATTGAATTTAAGCGTTATATCTAAGTTATCATAATTGCAATTGCTATTTACCTACTTTTACTGATTTTGGTTTATATAACACGTCTCCAATGGTCTGTGATGATTGTAATCTGGACTGCAATGAGACAACAGAATTAGATTAAATAAATTGAACGGATGTTAAAGCAATTAACTGAAACATTTAGATATTTTCACAAATTTAAATAAGTATGATAACTTCAATAAATTTTATGAAATATAATTTGTGTTTTTGGAATGTATTTTAAAGTGCATGTTCGTTTTTTTATGCCGAACATCAAAACGTACTACATTGTGTTTTCCTATATCTTGTGCCCTCTCATATCTTATGCGCCATAAATTGAATAAACAAGCATCCCAACATATTAAATTAAATAAATTAACAAAGTGACAGTGATAGTAAAAGTGATAACTGTTAGTGAAATTCAAATTTATCACTTTGCTAACAGACTTCTACTAAAATTTTTAAATGCATAAAAAAACTTAAAATTTTTTTTCAATCAGTTTTGTAGATAATCTTGACGCCTGAATAAGGCTCAGTCTTCTGCTTTTGCTGAATTAATGTCTTTTTTTAGAATTAAATAAAAAAATCAGAGAATAAATAGCAGTCCTACCTTTTAGGGAGCACTTTTTGTTTTCTGGATCTGAGAAATAAATAGTATTTTACCTTATGTAGGAACACTCTTTATTTTCCAGGAACAATACTCTCTAAATCTTTAACTCTTCTGATTGGTACCTATGACTGGTGCATTCCCTATTTCTTCTAAATCTTTCATCGTGTAACATTCTGCTTTAATTTAGAAATAAAGAAATAGGCGACTATTCTACTTCCATTAAAATAATATAGCATTAAATAAGGAAATCGCTGACTATTCTACTTTTATTAGAATAATAGAACTTAAGATAAGGAAGTCGGTGACCATTCCACTTCTATTAGAATAATATAACTTAAGATAAGGAAGTCGGTGACCATTCCACTTCCATTAGAATAATATCCTGTCAAAACTTTGATACAAAACTGGAAGCAAGTTGTCTAATACCTTATCTTACTGAATCTCACAAGGTCTACCATTTTCTTTAATACTGTAAAGATTACTAACACATAACTCTTGTTACAATTTAAAAATTAATTAGTATTGAACTTAGAATATTTTTTCGAACACTATTAAGTGTTGGAAAAAAATCAGAAAACTCGATTTCTTTAAACAAACTTTTGCGCAGATTTTTCTCTGATTTTGTGAATAGATAACTTAGTTTTTCATCACTGATTAAAGCCTTTAAGCCAGTGGCTTTTAATCTTTTTAGTGACCCGCATCCCTTTCAATCGGAAAATATATTCTCGCATGCCGTTGAAAAATAAGTTTTTTTAAGAACATAAAAAGTAAATTTATTGCAAGACATTATTGATTGAAAAAAATACAAATATACATATTTATGGACATTATGTAGAAAACATCTACATATAAACATAAAACTATTTAAAATTTAAAATTACTGACTACATTGTTGTTGTTTTTCTTGTATTCTAGTTTTGAAGCAAACCTCTTTTTTTTGGCAAAGTCAAGAGTAGATCATCACTCACATTAAGACAATTTCTTTAATTTTAATGTGTAACTAGAGATCTTATGTTTATAGCTGCGATGTGCTGAGACAGACGTAAGGAAGAACGGAGTGGGCATCTCCGACGTACATACACACTGTCACTGTTGAAACTTTGCCGCTTGAAGATGGCCAAGTGTTTGAAAAATTAACAATGGTACTGTCTCTACATTGTGAGTGAAATGCAACTTGTGTCAACGCAACTTTAACAAACAATAGTTTATTAATTTTTTACAAGCCGTTAGACGGTTGTTACTATTGAGAATCTAGAAATGTCTCTCGCACCCCCAGAAATGTTTTTCCGCACCTCCAAGGGTGCGCGCATCCCCAGTTAAAAACCACTGCTTTAAGCAAACCCCTGTGAATAACAACTTTTGTGGTACAAGCCAGGATTGTCGCAAGTCTTTAGTTTTTTTTTCTTTACTACTACTACTATCGTTTTATACCTAAATCCAAACGCGTAGCCCGTGTAAGTGAGTCAAGATTGCATTAGCCTTTCTTCTACTTTCCTTCATTGCATAGTGAAAACCAATACTTTATTTCATTACTGTTATGGCTATACACTACTAAGCAACAACCCTTCAAATGTAAAGAGCCACTTAATAAATTTTAATAAATTTAATGACTTATTGTAAAATCCAAGTACGTAGTACTCCATGTGTTAATCTATTCACAATGAAATATCTTACAGTAAGCGATCTTAAATATTAATATTAACAATTTTCTACGTGCACACATCATTAACTATTCTCCGTTTAATCAGCGTGACTTATTCGAACAATACTTGTCGTTAAATCCAGGTGTACTTGTGAAAAATAAATACGTTTAACGAACACAAACGCTCCTTAAACAATGCCTATCACGGCACAAATGACAACTATTGCAACAACCAATTAAAGGAAATAAAAATCTGAAAGAAGAAAAATATCCCCATTGTCCCTTCCCATAAAGCAAGAAAAAATAAATATACCCCCAACAACTTTCCCCATTAAAGACTATAACGTTTACCGCCTGAAAAATTTTGAATTTAAAAGTTTTTATAAAAAAATTGATCAATGTCTCCGTGACCTTACTGAATTAGAAGAATCATCGAAAATAAACCTCGAAACTACTGCAGTACAACAATTACCCACATTCCCTGAAATAAAATCTTGTACTCCGATTGACTGCTCAAAAGTGAATCCTACATTCTTTAACCACTTCCTAGTCCTAACCTTTAATCCCCTCTCTATTGTTGTTTTCCCACTAATCCTTGAACTCCCTGACAGTCGAGAACTTAATCTAGAAGTGGAAGCTATACTAAAGAACGCCCCACCCCACATTAATTCTAGTTGTACTAATCATTGTTTTGTACCAATTAAATCCTTGCTCTTTGCAGATTATGCTTATTTGTATAATAACGAGAAATAATAAATATCATTTAAATTTTTGTTAACAATAATTATTGTCGTCATTTCTTACCCAATTTTAATCAATAGTTTTAGTTCCTCACGCGTTTCTTCAATAACTATATCAAATGCGTTATACCTATATATCCCACTTAAATTCAAGCAAACCTACGGTTTCATTAGATACAATATTATCTATTTTGTTAAAAACGCGGGAAAACCTCTTAAATAAAATAAAAGAAATAGATGAACAAATCTTGAATGCCTTGCGTGATACTATCCTTGAAACAAATGTTGCATGTTTACAAATTATCATAACTGCACTTGCCTCAGATTTGTTTAATTTTGAAAATATAATATTAGAATTCCATTATCCGACTCACCCACCACCTAGTAATTGCGCGTAAAGATAAGATTTGGTTAAAATCGCCAGAGACTCTTCAGACTACGCGGATTATCCTCGAAGCTTCTCTTACTACTTCATCTCTTTTAGTTCTTTGCACGGAACCGCCAGTTTGAAACAGTACCAGTACTGAATTAACAAGATCCTTTAGAAATCTCACAAGTCTAGAAATTCCACAAGAACTCAGAGTCATCTTGTTCAGAATCCCCTACAAGTAATATTATAAATTTTGAAGAATTACCTTCACCTGAAAGCTTTTTAGAAGGTTACTTAACTTTCAATAAACATCCAAAGTAGCAATTAACTTGGTCAGGACCAGATTTTCTCAACATTTTATCCTAGTATCCGTGCCTAGCCCTTATCCTTGCATCAAACCTAGCTCTCGAAATCCCTTGGTATTGCCGCCATAGTATAGATAGTCTAAAAAAAGAGCAACCCTTTTTCTCGCGACCGAGGGACGCGCGGAATCGGAAAGCCAGTCTCTTGGCACGTGACAATTTCTAGGACCAGATTTGGTCGACCAATTACCCATGCTACGATCAGGTTGCAATTTCGACGTAAAAATCCGATTTGGACATATGTCCTTTCAAACTTTGGGATAATTTTTACAATAAACCGCAAAAAAATCACAAAATAATTTATATTTTTAATTCTATACTCTCTAATTATTTTAAATTAATCATCTTTTAAATGTTCAACAGCTTTTAAATAATAATTTAAGAATTTTTTTTCTAAAAAGTTTTTGCAAATGACTAAAAATACATATTTGCGTTTATTCTGTGAATGTTATGACAGAAAACTGTCAAACTACTATCACATGTTCGGTGTCTTATAAGAATTTTACATTATAAATGGCATACAAATCTGCTTAAACGTATTCATTTAAATTAAAAAGGTCCGATTTGGAACACGATTGGATCCGATTTATCCTAGTCTCTCCTACTATTGACCCAATAGTGATTATTGGCTTTCCAATAATTTATTTCCGTAAGGAATAGAACCATATTACGGCAAACGTAGATTAATAACTACATACATCTATGGTAATATTTCCTTTGTACTTTTATCACTTCAAGTCTATAAATACTAATCCACTTGCACAGAAAAAAAGTTAATATATTCTTGTTTATACATGTATGAAATATTGTATTGTTGATTTTATACTAATTTTTTGTGTACTAAACTGCGATTCATAAACTTTTGTCTTATAAAGAGGAAAATTAAAATAAGTTAATTGTTTGGTTAATGGCTTTTTGACAAAAAGTTTTTTATATACGTTTATATCTGATTTTTATTTTCGGAGCGAGAGAAGATAGTGTGCATACGCTTATATAATACATATATGGCAATAGTCAATAAAGTTGTCTTTGTCAATAAACATGTTAATATTAATAAAGTTACAAAAATAGCATTATATCACTTTATTGTATTACTATTATCCACTTCTCTAACAATTTTTGTGAAAAAGAGAAAAACTAATATTAAGCTAATATAATTACCCAAGTAATACATATTAATTCACTTACACCTTACGTATATTTCCAAATGTATTTAATGTTTTGTAATTGTTTAGAAAACGTACATAAAATCAGTTGTGCTAATAGTATATTTAGAACATACCCAATACGACCTAAATAATAATTTTTCTAAAAATCACTATACTTGTGTAATTATTTGAAATTGTCCTATATTTTAAATTAATGTTCAAAAATATTTTCTACTTTGAATTTGATCATTAAGTTCTAATTTTAGACTCAGCAAAGAATTAGAAAAAATTACAAAGCTTAGGCCATATAGAGTAGAATTACTTTATATGTATCTTTACCATTAGTTTTAAGAATAAAGAATTATACTAAATTTAAATATGATCCTTCTTTTCAAATTTAAATCTTAAATCTTAATGATCTCCCTTTTCATTCTTCGCAAATAAAGATTGCATTGGGTTTAGTCTCGAGTTATAAAAATTAAAGTCCTTGACCAAAATTTTGTATTACCGATCACATGACTCCAGGAAATAGATATTATAGCGTTTTATTTGTATGCTGACTCACATTTCTGTCATATAAAGTGCATTCAACTCGTGTTACGTATCCTTAGAGCATACATAGCAAACTTTTTGTTGTCTTTCTTGCCTTATTCAAATTCTCTTGTATAATAAAAAGTTTCTAAAAGGACTGGGTGTAATAACTAATTCTTATAATAAACAAAGATTGAATTATAAAATAAAGAGAAATTTAGTATTGATATAGCATTTGTGAAGAATATGTCAAACATGAAAATTGATAAGCTGTCGATTTCAACAAAATCATTGAAACAAAAAGTAGCTTTTTTGCATATTTTATTAACACTAAATACATTACATAAGCTGCGGTGTGCTTCAACTAGTATGATGTTACACCAAATTCAAAAAACAAACTGCCCAACATGTAACTTATCAACTTTCAGGCTTACTTGATCGTTTTAACAAATGTTATTTCAATGTTATACTAAATTTAGTTTTTTTTAACTCACCCACTCTGTTGCAAATAATAATATACTGTCAAACAATATACATTTACTTTGCGTTATTGCTGCATAGAATACACAACAGTAAAATACGATATTGATGTCTTTGTTAACTGAAATATATATCTTGTGTTGTATGTTTTCTATTGCGAATCTTGCATGTCATACATGTGTATGTATCAGTAATATTACACATAGTACACGATATATGGTGACTTTACCGTAGCGAAAAGCTCCAGAGACATTACACACATTCCGCCAAGATTCAAGTTGACAGCTTTGCTGCCCCTTTGTAAGAGAAACAATATCAATTTCTGAATATGTAAAGGTGCGACATACCACCGAACATTGTACCTAAAAAATAATAGCTAGAAAACGAAAATAATTCAAGACTCCAGATAATTCGAGACGTAAGGTAATATTTACTTTTTAACTATGCATTTAACAAAGTGTGTTTAGATTTATCAAGAGACACGATAATGTAAACATGATAATGAAAACCTCGCGCCAAGTAAACGTACAGCGCGAGGTTTTTCTTACGCAAAAGTTTTCATGAAAGATTATTTTAATGATACATATATGTAAAGACAATATGGTTTTCTTACGCAGTAGAATATACATTGTCGTTGTGATCTGTAATTTCTTGTCCGGCATAATTAGCTAAAAACAAGTATATAAAAATTATAGATACAATCGTGAGATGTACTAAACATTGCTCGACATCATCTCCAAGCGATGCAGTCACAGAAATCTGAAACGTTTTTTTTCAATGTTTTACATACATATTTATTTAAATATTTAATTTAATGTATTTTATTTTTAATTAGTATAAAAAATCCAAATATTTTTTCAATTTGGAAATCAAGATTACAAAAAATTAGGTAAAAGTCCATAAAAGGGGAGCAGTCCCTGACGACCTTGACCTTGATATATGTTATCAAGGAGTGAATCCTCAACAACTTTTTTTTATAAATTAACCGGTCTTGTACAGTTTTTGAGATATACTTAAAAAAAAAAGTTTTTCTTAATTAATATTTCAGATAATATTGATTTTACAAAAAATGTGTTAAACAAAAAATAAAACTCGTAGTAAAATCTATAAAAAAAGTTATACACATATTTTATTTAGTTTCAATATTTTAGTTGTTATAGTAAAAAAACCGTTTTAAAATAATTTTTTTTAAATTTTAGTAGTTTTTAGTGAAAAATAGATGCTTGGGCAGTGGAGAAGCCCCGCCCCTCTGTTTGCATTTCTTCCTCGTATTTTTCCTAACTCAACCAAACCCCATTTTAGTTACAATTTGACCATAATTTTAAATGTATTATAGCAACGTGATCAATTAGATATCCTTGGCCAAATTATAACTAAAACAGAGTTAAGTTAAGTGAGGTTAGGTTAGGTTAGTAAAAATATATCCATAGGGGTCCGGGGCCGATCCGTGGTCTTCCGAGGCTGCGGACCGGCTCCGGATACAGGAAGCGGCGTTCCTGCGGTTCCCGAGCTCGCTAGGGGGTCTGCGGTCTCTCGTAGGCCGCAGACTCAGGGACTTCAGCCACCCTGGCGCCTGAGCTGGTATACCGTAATCCGTCACGTGCTGAAATTACGTGCGGGACGGACCGGTGGTCTGGGCCTCACCGCCCGGGCTGCGAGGAGTAAACCTCTATAAAAAATCCAAGGATGGCGTCCGTGGCGCGGGGTGTTGCTCCGTGTAATAGCGGGGCGGTGCTTCGTGTCTCGGACGCCAACGTCTTTAATTGGTCGGCAGCGTGCTGGGGTGGGGGTGCCGATCCGGGTTGGTCCCGGGCGGGTGCTTGCGCTCGTCCGGGGCCTCCCCGGGCCGTTTCCCCCGTCTTGGTGGATCCGCCTGCCCATGTTGCCTCGGGCCGATGGTTCCCGGACATCGGCCTGAGTAGGCTCCGGGGCGAGGGTGGGGTTCCCCTCGTTAAATAAGACCCCAATTATGAAAACATGAACATGGGCAGGAAAAAGTAAAAGAAGCTACCGCCCAGGGGTGAACGGACACCCCAGGGCCGGCACGGGGGGGCTAGTGTCCCGCCCCCACCCCCTGTCGTCATCGAACGACGGGCGGTCGAGCGGAGTGCCCGGAGGCTCCGCCGACCATAGTGCGACTGCGGATAAGGATGAATACGTGCCTGACCCTGCTTTGCTGAGTCGGGCGCTTCGGACCAGAGATCGATTTGGCCCGATGGACTGGGAGCGCCTGGACCGAATGTTGAGGCGCCGTGGGATTGACCCCAGTTGGGCGTCGCAAAAGGATTGGTTTGACATGATGGCCATCCACGTCGACAAAGTCTTGCTCGTGGGCGACTACGAGGAGAGTGAGTCGGACTCAGGGAAGTTCGTCACTTCCCCCTCGGATGAAGAGGACGGGGTGGAGCTGGCTCAACGAGTCGTGGCCCCCGCCTCGGACACCGTTGAGGGAGAGGGGACGTTATCGCTGCCCGCCGGGAGGCCCGGGGTAGAGCCGGCCGACAAGGCCGTGGCCCGTGCCTCCCGCTGGGGAGCCTTCGGGCCGGTCGCGCGGCGGACGCCGCGAGGCGGACGCCGATGGACCTGGCCTCGGTAGCGGGGCGCGTCGTTCGCGCTCCCTGTCTCCGAGCCGGTTGATCGGCGGACGCCAAATGGCGGATGCCTGGCAGCCCGGCGATGATGGGGGCGTCATCGCTCGCGCTCACGCTCGCCGATCCGCATCCGCGGGGGTGACCGGGGGAGCGAGGGTGAGCCTAGCTCACCCGATGAGTCTCCTCCGGGCACTCTTGTGGATGTGGACCGGCCAGGGCAGGAGGAGGTCCCGACTTCCAGGAGCGCGTCGGAGCCGGTCGCCCCTCCGCCTGAGCCTCCGGAGGAGGTTGTGATTACCCCGGGTATTCCGGGCGTGCCCGCCGAATCCGGGACTCAGCGCGGGAGGAAGCGGGCGCATGGCCGTCCCCGGCTCGATGGGAGCGGACCTTTTAGGTCTCCGTCTCCCCTCTCGGACGGGGCGGACATCGAGGACCGTCTCCACGGTGTGCCCATGGAGGGTTTCCGAGCACGGCGGCTTAGAGCCAATGAGACTCTTCGGAAGATGAAGAAGTGTCGGGTGGGTCCGATTCGCGGCCTAGGCAGCGAATCAGGATACCCCCGACATTGTTTACTCCCGAGCAGCATCGCGAGCTGGATCGGGAGATCGGCGTGATCTCCCGCAGCACAACAACCGACCTGGCCGGCTTGGCTGACGGTTGGCTGCGGGAGGTAGAGACTGTCCGGACGAAGTGCACCAAGCTAGGGATGCATGGTGCCTTGTCCGGACAGCTCAAGAAATGTACTCATCTCGCCCGAGAAGCGGTGATGACTTTGGCCTATCGGGCCATGGGCCGCCTCGGGCGCGATGAGGGACAAGACGAAATCGCGGCAGCGGTGCGGAAGGAGGAAATCAAATCCCTCCGCGCCGAGGTCGCGGAAATACGGGGGCAGCTGGGGGTAACAAGAAGAGCACTCGTGCTCGGATCGGGACCCTCGGCTGCGTCTCGGAGCGATGGGGGGGTTCATTCCGCCCCCGCCGATCCCGGCGGCTGTCCCTGTTCACGACCCCTCTTCCTTCGAGGAGAGGGTGCTCGGGCTGCTGGGGCAGCTATCGGGCTCTTTTGGAGTTAGAGAAACGCCTGGCGTGGGTCGAGGAGGGGGCTGGTTCGGCTTCCTCTCTGGCCGGCGCCGGTGCGAAACGGGTGAGAGGGGGTCGTCGGGGGGATCGGGCTCCGCGGGAGGAGCCCCCTGTCCCCGAGCCCCACAGCGGCCCCGCGGTCTTTCCTGCTCCGGCTCCGTCCACGGACGGACAGGACTGGGCAGCCGTGGCGGGCCGCAAGGCGATGAGAAGGGCTGCGGAGGAGGGGGGAGGCGCTGACGAAGAAGTCGGCTCCCGCCCCCGCGCCCTCGAAAACTGGTCGGGGTAGTTCCCGTCCTCGGCCAGGAGATGCTGGTGCTGGTGCCTCGGCGGGGGCAGGCGCGGCTGTGCCGCCCCCTCTTCCTCCGGGGCCTCAGCCCGGCAAGAAGAAGAAGAAGAGGAGTCCCAAGGGGGGTCAACCCGGGGGGGGGGGCCGCCGCCGTCTCGGGCCGACGTATCTCGGCTGGGCCAGCAAAGCCCAACTCCCAACTCGACGAACTGGCGCGTCGGGGAGCTCCATGCTCCGATCCCCAGTGGAGGGATGTTGGAGAATGCCTTTGCAATCCCGGTCCCTCCACGCAACGGGGTGAGATGGGCTCGGTGGATTTTTAGTGGATAGGCGGGCCGAGCCTCGCCAACTTTCTGCCGCGCAAGCGGTCTGTGCCGGCGAGGGGTACTGCGTCCCGAGTCCCACACTCCCGTGGTCTAGCCAACCCGGGGTGCGATGAGCATTTCCCCCCGTTAAAAAAAAAAAAGGTCAGTAAAAATATCCCCGTAGGGGTTTGGAGTCGTTCCGGGGCCTCCCGAGACGGATCGACTCCAGATACAGGAATTGGCGTTCCTGCGGGTCTCGAGCTTGCTAGGGGGGCTGCGGTCTCTAGTAGACCGTAAACTCAGGGATATCAGCGCCCAAGCTGACATACCGTAATCTATCACAAGCTGAAATTACGTGCGGGATGGACCGGGGGCCTGGGTTTTGCCGCCCAGGCTGCAAAGAGTAAACCTCTATAAAAAATCCAAGGGTGGCATCTGCGGCGCGGGGTGCTGCGTTGTGTAACAGCGGCGCTGGGCCTCGTGTCTCTGGCACCAACTACGTAAGTAGGTTGGCAGCGCGCTGCCACATTGACGTGGTTGGGGTTTGTAGGGATCTGGAGTCTGTCCGTAGCCTTTCGAGGCTGCGGAAAGACTCCAGACACAGGAAATGGCGTTCCTGCGGTTCCCGAGCTCGCTAGGGGGTCTGCGGTTTCCTGTAGACCACAGACTCAGAGATCTCAGCGACCCTGGCGTCCGAGCTGACATACTGTAATTCATCATGCGCTGAAATTATGTGCGGGATGGACCGGGGGCCTGGACCTCACAGCCTGGGCTGGAAGGAGTCAACCTCTATAAAAAATCTAAGGCTGGCGTCTGGGACGCGGGTGCTGCGCCGTGTAACAGTGGCGCGGGGATTTGTGTCTCAGACGCCAACATGTTTATTGGGTTGCCAGCGTGCTGCCGCGGTGGGGATGCCGGCCCGATGGGGGGGGGCAGGGGGAGAGGCCAGGGGGCGCTTGCGCTCGCCTGAGGTCTCCTCGGGCTGGTTTCTCCACTCCTGGATGATTTGTTGTCCATAGCCTGCCTCGGGCCGGCGGCCCTCGGACACCGGCCCGAATAAGTTCCGGAGCGAGGGTGAGGTACCCCTCGTTAAATATGACTACATAGACAACGAAAACGGAAGTTGCCGCGCAGGGGTGACCGGACACCCCAGGGCTGGCAGGGGGGCTAGCGTACGCCTACGCGGCCATGGCCGGGGCCCTGTACGGAGCTCCGGTCTGGTTTTGCGAGGCGTTGGCCAGCCGCCGCATAAGGGATGTGCTGCACGCAGCGCAGCGCCGGCTGACGCGGAGGATCGTGCGCGCCTATCGCACCGCCCCTAGCGCGGCGACCCTAGTACTGGCGGGGCTCCCCCCGGCGGAATTCACGGCCAACGCCCTGGCATGGTCATATGCCAGGGCAAAGGCCGTCCGTCTGCAGGGGGGAGTGGTTACTCCCAGGGTCGCTGCGCTATTGCGAGAGAGGGCTCGCCGGCGGGCCATGAGTTCTTGACGAGAGAGTTTTGCCAATGACCCGCCGGCGGCAGGATCCCGGATCTTGGAGGCCGTCCTACCCCACTTGGACGAATGGGTAGGCCGCCCTTGGGGCGGCTTGTCCTACCCGACGACACATGTGCTCACCGGGCATGGCTGCTTCGGTGAGTACCTGTGCAGGATAAGGAAGGAGCCGACGACGCAGTGCCACCACTGCGAGGCCGACCGGGACTCCGTGCAGCACATGCTGGAACACTGTTCAGCGTGAGAGGAGCTGCGCGGAGTCCTGAGAAGAGAGATAGGAGACGACCTCTCCCTGCGGGCCATCATTAGTCAGATGGTCCGCAGGGAGAGCGCTTGGGCCGCGGTCTCCTCTTTCTGCGAGCAAGTTATGCGGCAGAAGGAGGAGCCCGAGACCATCAGAGAGAGGAGGCCGGGGGGACGTATGCCTCTCGGCGAAAACAACGGCGACAGGGTGGCGGGGACGAGGGCCATGATCCACCTTGGCTCCCCCCCGATCACCCCAAAGAAGAAGGAGGCCCGCCCCTCGCCCAACGGGCCGCAGTGGCCCGTCCGCCAAAAGGTGGCGGGGTGCGGGCGATCGGTTGCCGTCGCCCCCTCTCTCCCTACAATTGGGGAAGAGGAGAGCGATGGCCCCAATACAGACAGGAGGCGACCCTCCTCCCCTGCGACTGACGGACCCGCTTTTGGAACGCGCAGTCGCGGGTGGAGGGGGGCCCCTCGCAATAATGCTGAACCCGGCGAGGCAGATCAGACCTGACGGTCCGGGGAGGGGACGACTCTGCGATGTAACGCGGAGCCATATCCCCCCCCTCTGCTTACCGGGGAGGGGGGAAAAGGAAGTTTCTCCCTCTCCGCCCCCAGGGTAGCTAGGAGGACCGCGCCGCCGTCAGTGCGGCGCGAAGAGGCCCAGGGTTACGGCGGGGGCCAGATACCCCGGGCTTTACCACCAAACCACCAGGGCAAGAGGCGGGGGGGGCTAGTGTTCCCCCTCCTCCGACCTAGAGCAGATCAGGCTCACAAGCCCTGCCGGGTGCGCCCACGTTAGGGTGCACCCGGCGTGTCGAATTGGCCTAGGCCGACTGGGTCCAGGGGGCTCCGGAAGTATGCTGCACGCGTTCCCGGAGCCCCCCAGCCACGGACCAGGGCAGGACACCCGGAGAGGTTTTAGTGGATATGTCCCCGCCGACACGTCGTCGGCGGGGAAGAGCCCCACATAACCACCAGGCCTCCCCCGAGGCCTGGGGTATGCGGCAACGCATTTCCTCTCCGCTATAAAAAAAGGGGGGGGCTAGTGTCCCGGGCCCCCCACTGTCGTCATCGAGCGACGTGCGGTCGAGCGGGGTGCCCACAGGCTCCGCCGACCACAGGGCTACTGTGGGGACCGGGGAGTGCGACCTTGGTAACGCCCGGCCGGCGTCGGGCTCGGCGGGTCTCTCGCAACTGCGGGAGCGCTACGGGCCCGACGTTGACCGAGCAACTCAGGAAGAGCTGAGGGAACTGCAGCGTATCGATGCCGTGTTGAACGCCGACAGTGATGATCTCAGCTTTTCCGACGAGGGGAGCGTCCGGTCAGAGGACTACTTCGACTCGGATTACGAGCAGTACGTCTTCTCCTCGGAGGATGGGTGCGGGGTCGAGCCGGCTCAGCGAGCCGTGGCTCTCGTTCCGGATGCCGGGAAGAGGACGGCTTTGCTGCCAGGTGGGCGGTCTGGGGTGGAGCCGGCCGTTCAGGCCGTGGCTCCCGTGCTGGCCACTGGGAGCATTCGTGCCTGCTATCCGGCGGACGCCGTGAGGCGGATGGACGTCGGTGGACGAGGTCTAGGCGGTGGGGCGGGACGCTCACGCTCCTTGTCCTCGGGCCAGTCGTTTGGTAGATGTGGCATGGCGGATGCCGGTCGACCTGGCAAGGACGATGGGCCGCGGCGATCTACCCCCGCGGGGGTAGTCTGGGAGAGGAGGGTGCAGATAACTCACCCGGTAAACCTACCCAGGATACACCCGCAGGGATGGGTCGGTGCGAAGAGGAGGAGGGGGAGACGACCAGGGGCTCGAGGGAGCCCTCCAGCTGAGCCCGTGGAGGAGGTGGTGGTCACCCCAGATTTTCTGGGTGTGACACCCGAACAGCCACAGGAACAGCCACGGAAAAAGCGTGCTGGCGGTCGCCCTCGTCATGACGGGAGCGGACCTTTTAGGTTTCCGTCTTCTCTGTCGGATGGGGCGGCCATCGAGGACCGGTTTCAGGGAAGGCTCCTGGAAAGACATAGAGCCCGACATCTCAGAGCGAACGTCATACATAGCTCTGAGTCGGAGGGCGAACTGTCACCGGGAGGGTCAGATGCGCGGTCTCGGCAGCTCATCAAGATTCCCCCGACACTATTCACTCCCGAACAAAGGCAGGAGCTGGACAGGGATTTGGGCGTGATCTTCTGCAGCACCACGACCGATCTGGCCGGCTTGGCCGACGGTTGGCTGCGGGAGGTTGAAACTGCCCGGACAAAGTGCACCAAACTAGGGATGCATGGTGCCTTGTCCGGGCAGATAAAGAAATGCACACATCTTGCTCGGGAAGCGGTGATGACTCTGGCCTACCGGGCCATGGGACGCCTCGGGCGAGATGATGAACAGGAGGACGTCTTGGCCGCGGCGCGGGAGGAAGAGATACGAATCCTCCGCGCTGAGGTCAAGGAACTACGGGGGCAGCTGGGGGTCGCGAGAAGAGCTCTCGTGCTCCAATCAGAGCCCTTGACTGCGTCCTGGACTGAAGGGGGGGTTTTCTCCCATCCCCCGTCAGTTCCGGCGGCTCTCCCTGCCTCCGACCCCTCTTCTTTCGAGGAGAGGGTGCTCGGGTTGCTGGGGCAGCTGTCGGGCTCGGTGAGGGAGCTGGATAAGCGCCTGGCACGGGTCGAGGCGAGAGCTGTTTCAGCTCCCGCTTCGGCCGGCGTTGGAGCGTGAAGGGCGAGGGGAGAGGGGGCGTAGTCCTCCAGTCTCCCGACTGGACTCCGCCGAAAGAGTCTCCTTTCCCCGAGCCTTCCCGTGGCCCCGCGACTCCGCCCGCGCCGGCGCCGTCGTTGGACGGCCCGGCGTAGTCGGTCGCGGTGGGCCGTAAAAGAAGAAAAACGTTGTGGCGGGGGGGAGGGCGAAGCGCCGGCGAAAAAACCGGCCCCCGCCTGTGCAGCCTCAAAGAGCAGCCGGGGTCGTTCCCTTCCCCGGCCGGGTGTTGTTGGTACTGGTGCTTCGACGGGGGCAAGTGCAGCTCTGCTGCGCCCTCCTTCCTCGGGGCCCCAGCCCAGTAGCAAAAAGAAAAAAAAGAGAAAAAAGGAAACCAAGGGAGGTGAACCTTTTTGTAGGGGGCTGGAGTCGTTTTGGGGCCTCCCGAGGCTGCGGATCGACTCTAGATACAGGAATTGTCGTTTCTTCAATTTCCCGAGCTCGCTAGGGGTCTGCGGTCTTTTGTAGACCGTAGATTCAGGAATTTCAGCGTCCCTGGCGCCCGAGATGACACAGCGTAATCCATCACGTGCTGAAATTACGTGCGGGATGGACCGGGGACCTTGGCTTCACCGCCCGGGTCGCGAGGAGTCAACCTCTATAAAAAATCAAAGAGGCGACGTCTGAGATGCCACGTTCGCGCCTCAGACGCCATGATGGTGTGTGATTTGTTCAATGTACGGTGTTTATCGCTGCGGGGGGTCGGGTCGCCTTCTCCTTGCCGAATCCTAGGGCGATCTTCTGGTCTGTGACTAAATTCCGCGTGTTGAAGCGCTGGCTGTCGATGGCCCCGGCTAGTCCGGGTACATCGACACCGGGCCTTCGGGCCTAGGAGCAACCCGTATACCGGTACGGCTGGCATTTCTTCTCGGGGATGTTTCTCGTTAGCGCGGGGACATCGTCGTGGGGGGTGCTGGTCCTCGCCGAGGTCATTGATCGGGGGATCGTTCTCGGTGCCAGTTTGGATCGGGGATCCCGGTTACCCGCCGCAGTCTGGCGCGCGTCGATCGTGGGTTATCCCGGGTGTGCGCTTAACCGTGTGCATTTGGGTTTCGTTTTTGTGTTCTTCCCTGGTCGGCGCGTGTGATGTTGTGCCGTCCATTAGGTCCGCCTCGGGTCGGTGGTCCTCGAACGCCGGCCCGTAGTATCCCTCGGGACGAGGGTGGGGTTCCCCTCGCGAAACAATACCCCATTTATGATTAGCATGGACAAAGGCAATGATAATTTACCGCGCAGGGGGGTCGAATACCCCAGGGCCGGCAAGGGGGGACTAGTGTCCCAGGTGCCCCCTTGTCGATATCAACCGACGGGCTGTCGTGCGGGGTGCCCACAGGCTCCGCCGACGAACGGGATACTGTGGAAGTCGATGTTCGTGAATGTCTGGGGGCGTCGCGGGAATCGCGCAAGAGGACGCTCTTGCATATGCGGGAGCACCTCGGGCGACGTAATTGGTTCCTCGCCCTAGAGCAGCTCGAAGGAGAGCTGTCCAGGGGGGGGGGAAGATTCCGACTGGGAAGTGGAGGAGATTTCGGGGGGGTCCTCTTCCTTCTCGGAGGGCAAGGGAGATGTCTCTCCCAGTGGGGTGGAGCGGGTAGAGCCGGCCCCTCAGGCCGGGGCCCCTGCCTTGCCCGCTGGTGGGGAATCGATCCTGCTGGCCGACGGCCGTCGCAAGACGGGCGGCGGTCGGCAGGACAGCAGCGCGACCGGGTCGTTGGGGACACGTTTCTTTGAAACGGTGGCGTACCCGACGCCACTATAGAATCGCGGAGGTAGGACGCCGATCCGCGTCCGTGGGGGAGGCTCGAGCGGGGAGGACCTCGCTGACCCGCCTCGTAGGAGGCGACAGGGGTTTTCTTAGTTCCGGGCTGAGCCCATGGAAGTCGATCGGTGTGAGGAGGAGGAGGAAGCGGTGGCCGAGAACCCCTTGAAACCGGTCATCGATTTAGACGAGTCGGAGGGCCGTGTCCGGATCCCGGATGATCCGGGAGACGGATCCGACCTCCCGACTCATGTAAGAAGCAGGCGCGCCCGTGGCCGACCCGTTTGGACGGGAGTGGACCCTTTCTGTCCCCTTCCCCATTGTCCGACGGGGCGGACACGGAGGACCGGTTTCATGGGAGTAATTTAGAGCCCGCCGACTCCAAGCCAACGTCATCCGAAGCTCGGAGAGTCGGGGGGAGAGGGGACGGGGATGAGCAATGCGAGGCCTCGGCAGTGCATCAGGATCTCCCTGACCCTGTTCACGCCAGACCAACGCCGGTACGTGGACCGGCAGTTGGGAGTGATCTCCAGGAGCACAACCACGGACCTGGCCGGTTTGGCCGATGGTTGGCTCCGCGAGGTCAAGGGGGCAAGAAATAAAGCCTCCACAGGTTTCCCACTGTCGGGCAACCTGTCGGGGCGTATCAAACTAAACACTCATCTTGCCCGGAAGGGCTCATGACGCTGGCGTACCGCGCCATGGGCCGTCTTGGACGAAAGGATGGGCAGGAGGAAGTGACGACCGCAGCCCGGGAGGAGGAGGTTTGCTCCCTCCGGGCCGAAGTTGCCGAATTGAGGGGGCAGCTGGGGGTCGCGAAGAGGGTCCTCATGCTGCAAAGCGGTCTTTCCTCGTCCACGGCTGCTTTACAGCCGACGAGGAGAAGGTCTCCTTCCCCTCCGCCGCCTCCGTCGGTCGCTTCTGTCCCCGGCTTTTCTCCCTTCAAGGAGCGAGTGCTGGGGACGTTGGAGCGGCTGACGGCGACGATGGAGGGCCTGGAGAAGTGCCTGGCGCGGGTGGAAACGGGGGCTGTCCCGGCCGCCGTCCCCACCGACGCCAGGGGCAAGAAGAAGAAAGGAAAGGGGGAAAAAAAGAGCGCGGGAGCTCCGCGGGAGGAGCCTCCTACGCCCCCGCCGTGCCGGCGGCAGCGCCCGGCCCCGATGTGCCTACGAGCGATCGGAGCTGGGTCGAGGTCGTCGGCACCAGGAAGAGGAGGAAAGTGGACAAGGGGGGACGAAGAGCGCCCCCCATTCGTTCCACGGGGATAGCGGTTGG
This sequence comes from Solenopsis invicta, assembly GCF_016802725.1. Lineage (NCBI taxonomy): Eukaryota > Metazoa > Arthropoda > Insecta > Hymenoptera > Formicidae > Solenopsis > Solenopsis invicta. Next base: position 15,502,702 of record NC_052667.1, read on the forward strand.
GGGATATTCCCCTCGGGTGTTCCCCCCGGCGTTTGGAGAAGTCACGGTTTGACCATCGGGGGCAGCGGCGTCTGCCGCCCCCTCGGCAGCCGAACCAAAAAAGAAGAAAAAAAGAAAGAAGCAGGAAGGTCCGCCGCAAAGCGAAACTTTCGCGACGAGGAGGATTGGGAGGCGCGTCCCCAAGTCATCGGCGGTGATGATTACGGTGACCGGGGACGACGCCTCCTACGCAGGTGTTATGCGGCGGGCTTGCAAGTCCATCGTCCTCGGGGACATATTGCCGCAGGGAGGAAATGGGCTGCGGGTTCGCCGAGCCCAGACCGGGGGTCTCCTCCTGGAGATCCCCGGCGAAGACAACAGGCCAGCCGTGGAAAAGCTAGCCTCGGAGATGAGGCGCGTCGCGGGGGGCCCGGGCGTGCGGATCTCTTGCCCTCTGCGGAGGGTGGGGATCCGCGTGTCCGGGTTTGATGACTCAGTGACCCCGGAGGAGGTGGCAACAGCGGTCGCCGACTCCGGGTCATGCTTCGTGGCGGACCTAAAGGTAGGACGGGTGACGCGCAACCTGCGGGGGCGGGGCTCTATGATAGTGCAGTGCCCGGTCGCCGCCGCTGCGAAGATCGCCCGGGCGGACAGTTTGTCCTTGGGTTGGGTGGCGGCTCGCGTGGAGGTACTCAAAGCATCTCCACAGCGATGTTTCCGATGCCTGGCCCGGGGCCACACGCAGCATCGGTGCCCTGTCGGTGTAAACAGAGTCCGGTGCTGCTTTAATTGCGGGAGGGAGGGGCACACCCAGGCAAAATGCGCGAATAGGCCATTCTGCCCGGAGTGTGCCTCCAAAGGAAAGGCGCACAATCACCGCCTCGGCGGTGAGAAGTGTACGTGGGTTCCCCCGGCTGCTCGACCGGGGAAGAGGGCTCCCCCTCCTCCGCAGCGGGAGGAGGGTGGAGACTTAGAAAGTGATCGGCCGCTGACCCCTCCGCCACCCACCCCGCCCGGCGCTCAGGCCGTAGATGGTGGTGTGTCGGAGGGGCCAGTGGCCGATATAGACATGGAGGAGACCCCTCCCGTGGCGGAGGCCTCTGTCGGTGAGGCCTTCATCACGGGGGTGATAGAGATATCCTCGGAGTCGTCCGGAGCCTCTGGGCTCCGGACGAGTCCGCCGACCAAAAAGAGGTGCGAGGCACTCGACAGTCCGAGTGCCGCGCAACTCCCTCAGGTGCTCGAGCCCCTCCTCCCGCAACGGGAGAAGCGAGTGGGACGCGATTCGAGTAATTCTCTCAAGAAAGCGTCGAGACCCCGGGCGGAGAAAGCGTTGACGCCTTTTCCCCCGGGGTTGCCTATTCTCGGAGGAGATAGGACCGCGGAGTGACCCCCCTGGGGGGAGCATCCCGCAATCCTGGGCCTCGTTTCCGGCTGCCCCTGCGCTCGGGGATGCCCAGGAGATAAGGACTCTGGCTGTTGGGCCGCCCGATGAATAGGGGTCTCCGCTCATCTGGTGAGCCAGCCACACGAGGATAGGAGGTAGGCCCGGTCGATTCCTCGGAACCACTTTGGGTAGGGGGTTGGCGCGGAACGGGTAAGTTCGGCGCTCGCCTTCTGCCCTAAAGGAGCGCGGGGAGGCGTGCAGTGTTTTTCACGGTGCTACCCCGGGGTGGACAATGCGGCAGCTGACGTATCTCGGCTGCCGCCCTGGCACGTCCTCTCCTAACCTGACGAACTGGCGCGTCGGGGAACTCACGCTCCGACCCCGGGGGAAGGCTACTGATGGAAAGGCGTATTGCCGGCCGGGGCCTTCCTTCATCTGGGGCGAGGTGGCTCGGTGAGGTTTTTAGTTGGTAGGCGAGTTAGGGCGAGCCTGGTCGCTGAAATTACGTGGCCGGGTTAGCACCGTCTTGACTCAAGTCCAACACTACCAGGTCCAACCAACCTGGTGTGCCATGAGCATTTCCCTCATCGTACCAAAAAAGGGAGGGGAGGTGAACCTGGGGGGGGGGGCGCTCCTCCCGGTAAGGTGAGGAGGTGGATCCTAAAGTCCGTGGTTTTAATCACGGTGAACCCGGAGTTTGCCTTCTACACCGACGTCATGAAGAGGGCCAGGGCTGCTATTGACGTGAGGAACATTCTCCCTCAAACCAGCGCTGGCTTTCGGGTCCGGTTCTCCCAGGTTGAGGGTCTCCTCCTGAAGATCCCCGGTTCGGAGAGCCGGCCGGCGGCGGAGATGTTGTGCGTGGCGGAGGGCTCGGGCATCCGGATCGCCCGCCTTATGCGTAGGATGGGGATCCGCGTGTCCGGATTCCTCGAGACGGCAACGCAAGAAGAGGTGGCGTCTGCGTTAGCAGATGCTGGAGCCTGCAACGCGCAGGACGTGAAGGTGGGCAGCATTATTTGCGGCCGCCGGGGCATGGGCTCTGTGACCGATCGCAGCGGCTGCAAAGCTTGCCAAAGTAGGGCGAGTGGCCCTGGGCTGTGCGGCTGCGCGCATGAAGGTGCTTAAAGCACCTCCTCAGCGCTGCTTCCGCTGCCTGGGGCCACATGCAGCACCGATGCTCCGGTTACACAGACCGGGCACGGTGCTGCTTCAATTGCGGGGCAGAGGGCCACACTCGGGCTCAGTGCGCGAATCAGCCGCACTGTCCCAAGTATACAAGCTGCAATAAGGCGTCCGACCACCGTCCGGATGGTCTGGGCTGCCCGAAAATCCTCCCCAAGCCAAGGATGGCAGGGGGCCTTCTCCCTCTACCCCGGGTTAGCGGAGGGGAGAGGAGTTGGAGTTGGAACAGCCTCCGTCTTTGCCGAATGCCGGCGCTGCCTGCGGCGCTCAGGTCGCTCGGGAACGACGGAACGGCGGGGCCGGACACCGTCGCGGTGGGAGCGTTCCCGGTTGAGGTCCCTGTTGATGGGGACCCCTTGGCGGGGAACGTTGGGCTGCCGGGGTCCTCCTCGGACTCTTTGGAGTCCGGGGGGGGGGATTGTCGCCACACAAAACGATAAGGAAAGAAGGCGCGGCTGACGCGTCCAGCGTAGAGAGCCGCGTAAGCGAGGAAAATCTCCCCGAGGCCAGGGTGCTGCTTTTGCCTCTCCTCCTTCTACTCCCGCAGAGGGAGAGGAAGGGGAGCAGGGCCTCTAGGCCCGTGAGCGGCCCGGCCTTGCTAAAGGTAGAGAGGCCTAAGAAAGGTGCGTCTCGTACGCCCACCAAGGGGCCGCCCGTCCTTGGCAAGAAGAAACGGCGGTGAGCGCCGTTTCTCGGGCACCCGACTCCTGGCTGCCTCCAGGGCTCGGGGGATGCTACGGGACGGGGACCCAGGCTGATGGAGCCAAGCGCTAGGCAAGGTTTCCTTTCCCCTAGCGTCCGGCCCGGCCACGTAGAGCGCCGTGGACGGGAATAGGTGTGGCGGGCGGCAGCGACCGCTTGTTCTTGGGCGTGGGGTTTGCATCGGCGAAATGCCAAGAGCGGCGTCATGGCCCTAAATGAGCGCAGGGGGTTGAAACGCATCGCAACGTCCCCCCGGCGTCGGGCTAGGTCCACTCAGCTGACGTATTTCGGCTGGGCCAATAAAGCCCGACTCCCAACTTGACGGTCTGGCGCGTCGGGGAGCTCCGCGCTCCAACCCCGCTGTGCAGGGACGTTGGTGCATACCATGGTTCCCGGTCCCTCCACACACAGGGGTAAGGTGGACTCGGTGGGTTTTTAGTGGGTAGGCGGGCCGGGCCTCGCCACATTTCTGCCGCGTAAGCGGTCTGTGCCGGCAAGAGTACCGCGTCCCGAGTCCCATACTCTCACGGTCTAACTAACTTGGGGTCCAATAAGAATTTTCCCATTGTTAAGAGAAAAGATCAGTAAAAATATCCCTCCCCCTCTATGTGGGTCACTTTGTCGTGATGAGGAGGCTCCCGTTTTCCTAGCGGGAAGCGGGTTTAAGAGCCCACCACATGTCGCTCTACCAGTGGAATGTTTTTCGAGCAAGGTGCACGTATCGGCGACGCGTCACTGTGGACTTTGGACGGAGGGACCCGGCTGCGTCACAGGCGAGGCGGTCATGGTTTGAAAGGACGGGCGGAGACCGGAATCCCAAATTCACGCAGCACCAACAGGGGCCCGTCAGTCCCCAGGATAAAAAAATTGTCTGGTTGCAACGCGGTAGGTTAAGATAGTTTTGTCTCCGCGATGGAAGACCCGGGTAGGCACTTTCTCGCAACTGGCTGCAAGGGAGATGACTCGGCGTCGGCGGGGGTTCTCTCTAAGTCGCGGGTTAGGCGGGGAATGAAAGGTGAACGGATATAGTCCCAAAGCTTGACATCTCACGAACAAGGGTCTGCTTTCCCCCTCGTATAAAAACCCGGATGCAGGGACACGAATAGGTGAAGGTGAATTGACGCGTTTCTCCCACGTGAAAACGTATGTGTCGCACATCGGCCAGCAGGGGTCTACCTTCCCCTAGTTTAAAGCACAAAGGCAGGGACACGGGTAGGAGCGATGGATTGACGGGGTGACTACCAAACGGAGTCACCGGTGTCACAAACAGATATCATCCTTTGCTTGTATAAAAACCGGATAAAAAAGGGGGATGGGGGGTTGATTTTGCGCGCGTGGAAGGAGAGTGACCACTTGTAATCAGTCTCTCTCCGAGACAGGAGTCTGTTTCCTCCTGTATAAAATGCGGAAGCAGAGAACCGGGTAGGAAGAAGTGTGTCCTGTTATAATCATGGCAAGCGTTTTTGCTGCGAGTTCATGCGTCACACATTAGCCAGCAGGGGTCTGCCTTCCCCCTAGTTTAAAACTTGGAGCCAGGTACACGGATAGGTGGATAGACAGTGTCTCCCACGGAAAGGGGTCGTTTGTCGCACACCCGCCAGCAGGGATTAGCCTTCCCCTAGTCTAAAACTCAAAGGCAGGAACACGAGTAGGTGAAGGTAGATTAACGCAGGCCTTACTTTAAGGAGAAGCGCATGTGTCGCACATCGGCCAGCAGGGGACTGCCTTCCCCCTAGTATAAATCTCGGAGGCAGGGAAACGGGTAGGAGTGATGGATGATGGAGGGATCCGGATTCCGAAAACATTCATTGGTAGAAGGAGCTCGCTTTCCCCATTCGTCTGGCGATAGGGTTCAGGGTGCTACTCACCAATGTCGAGAGCGTTCCTGGGAACTATGGCGTGGCCTGACCGGTGATTGGAGTTACGCTATCGCACGACCCGTCGTCGCACATGAAAGCTAGGGTCGGTCTCCCCCTTGCTCGTGTTGACGATCCTGACTTTGCCCCAATCCGGGGTCGTGGTTTTCAGGTAAACAAAGACGGGCGCACCCATCAGGGTGCATATTTATTCTGGAAGGATCGTGCGGTAAGGGCTTTAATTGCCAAAACAGGCGTCCGTCTAGTGGGGTTTTGCTCTAATCCTACTTAAAAACAATCGCAGAGCACATGCGTACGGTCTTTCCTGGCCAGAAGGAGGGTGCCGGAATCCTCCTTTTAGCGTAAATAGGGATCAACCATTTTTAGGTTAAGTAGAGCGGCAGAAGGGGCTGACAAACGGGACAGCGGCGGGTGGTCTTGCTCATGAGATCGCCTGCCCTTTCTTTTTTTCCCCTCGATGGAGACCCACCTTGACGAGGGGGCTCCCTCATCCTCAAGTCGCTTTTTAGCGAGGAGAGGTTGAGGGTTCAAGAGGTTTCTAGTGAGGGCGTCAGCCTTTGTAAGACGGCTGATGCACACCCCTAAGGCGTCTGACACGGAGGGGATTAAGCATGGGGTGTTGGCAAACCCATTGTGTCTGGGGATGACGTCGTTCACGCGGCGCGCATCCTGGCATGGTGGCTGTCGGCACCCTGTAGGGAGAGACAGGCCGACGGAATCTTGGTATCACGAAACCCGCCGGGCCGGTCCGTTTCTAAGCTGTCTAGACTTGTTCCGACAGAGTCGGAACGGCGTGGAATGTCCCGGCGCATGTACTGTGGGAAACCTTCTCCCATGCATTGGGCCGGGACGACTCCCGGGCCGCTTAGACGTTTCCGAGGCAGGGCCGGGGGCATGTGAGTGTGAAGCGGCGGCCGTCTCTGCGAGAAAATACGTCCCGGAGCAGAGCGTCTGCCGTTCTCGTGCAAAGTGGGCGGGCCGCTGGGATTCCGGTATACCGGACATAGCAGACTGGGCCGTTTCCGGGCCGCCCGGAATTATTCCGGGACAGGGTCAGAGGTGGAGCGGTGGAGGACGGTCCAGCGCGTGCTTTGTGGGAAACTCTCCCCGAGGCTAAGGGCTGACCCCGGGCTTGAAAGTATTCCGAGTTAAGAAAGGGGGCCCGGGGTGGTATCTTGATTCGACAATAGGCGGCAACCGTTTTTCCTTCCAAAATTGCCTGTCGTTAACCGGAGTGCCTTTCCCGCTAAATAAACCAGGGGGTCGACGGAGGTCCTGCTGGTCGTCACGGCAAGTAAGGTGGGATCGGGGAACGGCGACCTACACCCCAACCGTCCGTGGAGTCCTTCCGAAATAACTAAGCCTTGGCAGGCGGCAGTGCGATGCCCACGAGGTCGGAGGCGCGGGAGCCCAAAAAAGCCCCCCAGCAATGGGGGGTCGAGTAAGTGCCTGGAGTCCTGTGGGGAGATGCCCGTCCTTCCCCCGTGACATATGTTTACCTCCGGGAAAACTTGGGGCCCGGTGCGGGTTATGTTTTCGGCCGGTGAGGGTATACCCTGGTGGACGGAACCGCACTGCTCCCGGGAGAAGCCAAACATTGAGTAGTTCTAACAACAATTCAAGCAACAACAGAAAAAAAACAAGGAGAAGGCGCCGCTTATGTCGTCGTTGTTTTCGAGTAAATCGGAGAGAAGTGCAACAAGTAGCTCTGACAGTAGGTGGAACAAACCCGAAACTCCTGCCGTGGCAGCCGAAAGAGCCGTCAGGCTCCTAAGGTTATTGCAGCGGAGACCTTCCAAGACGTTAGGGTGCCTTGCGAGCCCGGCCCAGACGGAGTCTATGGCAAAGTCTGGGTCCGGGCCGCATCGGTGGTGGGTGAGGACATAAAAAGGGTCCTCATCCAATGCTTGAGAGAAGGCGTCTTTCCCAGGAGGTGGAAGAGGGCCCGGCTTGTCCTGCTAAGAAAAGTGGGTAAGCCAGCGGAGGACCCCTCCGCGTACAGGCCTCTCTGCATGCTGGATGATGCGGGCAAGATCTGCGAACGCGTGATTGCCAACCGCATCATCCGGCATATGTCCCGAATATGTTTCGACCTATCCTCCGGCCAGTTCGGATTCCGCGAGGAGCGCTCGACGATTGATGCTGTTCAGCACGTTCGCGCCCTCGTGGAGTCCATGATGGGGAAGGGAAGAGTGCCGCTAGACATCGCCAACACCTTTAAAACCGTGGGGCAGTGTTTGGCCGAATACTACGGCCTGCCGCCCTACCTCGTCGAGTTGGTGAGGGACTACTTTTGGGACAGAACGCTGGAGTACACCGATAAGAAAGGACTCCAGCAGCGGAGAAACATAACGTGCGGTGTTCCGCAGGGGTCGGTTCTCGGGCCCCTATTATGGAACGCCGCGTTCGACGTCGTCCTCCGCACGGGTCTCTTCCCCGGCTGCCACACGGTTTGCTATGCCGACGATACGTTAGTGTGGCTGGGGGGGACCTCCTGGGAGGACGCGGTTAGGAAGGCGAACTGGGCGGTGGCATGCGTTGTCGGCGCAATCGAGGACTTGGAGCTGAGGGTGGCACACAACACCGAAGCCATCTTTTTCCACGATGGCTTCTGGGGGCTTCCTTCACAGGCCTCAGTCCTCGTGGGTAGAACCCAAATCCAGGTAGGGACAACCCTGAAGTACCTGAGGTTGACCCTGGACGGTGGGGTTTCGTCGAGCATTTCGACGACATTGCCCCACGGTTGGGCAAGAGGGCCAATGCCCTCAGAGGTCTGATACCCAACCTCCGGGGCCCGGGTATAGGTGCGAGATGCGCGTATATGCACGCAGTCATGTCCGGAGCGCTATACGGCGCCCCGGTCTGGTGCGGGGCGATGTGGGCCAGCAGCAAGATTAAGAAGCATTTGCATTCAGTGCAAAGGCTGCTGGCCCTACGCTTTGCGCGCTGCTTATCGCACCTCTCCAAACAACGCCATAATGGTTCTGGCGGGAGTGCCACCAGTACAATTCCTGGCAACGGCTCGAGCTGCCGTGTACGCTCGGGTCAAAGCCTCCCACCTACGGTGCAACGTCATTGCCCCGACGACCATGGCGTCGTGGAGAGAGAGAGAGTCCGTCGGCGGGCGATCGAGGTATGGCGAGATCACCTCGTCGAAAACCCGCCGACAGTGGGCACCCAGGTTCTGGAGGCTCTCCTCCCCCACCTGGAGGAGTGGGTGGACCGCCCATGGGGCGATCTATCTTATTGAATGACGCAGGTGCTCACCGGACACGGTTGCTTCGTTGCCTGGTTGTTTCGTTGAGTACCTGTGTCGAATCCAAAAAGAGCCGACCGCGCGTTGCCACCATTGTGAGGCGGAGGTGGACTCCGCGTAGCACACGCTGGAGTACTGCCTAGCGTGGGATGAGCTGCGCAGAGTCCTTAAAGAAGAAATTGGGGATGACCTCTTCCTGGGGGCCGTCGTTACTAAGATGGTCCTCAGGGAGAGTTGCTGGAAGGCGGTCGCCTCCTTTTGTGAACAGGTTATGTTGCAGAAGGAGGTGACCGAAACCGCGAGGGAGAGACAGCAAGGAGGAAAACCCGGGGGGAGGGTGGCAGGCGACGAGGACGCCGACCCAACAATCCCCGTGGAAATGGAGGAGGCGGGGATCCCCGCCCTCCATGTGATTGACTGGGCCCACCCGACGGCGGGGGTCCCCGCAGAAACCAGAAAAGAATCGCCGTCGCCGCACCCCCTTCCCTCCAAACCATTGAGGAAGAGGGGGAAAGCGACGGCGACCTCCCAAACTACAGGGAGGATGAATCCCCTGCCTCCTCTGCCAAAGGCCCTGCATACGGGACCCGAAGCAGGGCGAGGCAGTTTACACCAAGCCGCACTCCCGGCGGGGCTGACCCCAAGCGACATCGGGGGGGAGGGTCCCCTTCCCGTCAGGAGGGGTAACCCTTCCAGCTTCGCCGGAGCGAGGGAAGTGGGGCAAAGTACCCCCCTCCCCCCACGAGAGCTATGGAGCTTGCACCCAAAGGTGCAGCTAGGCCCGGGAACCATCCGGCGGGGGCCGGACCTCCCGGGCCTGTACCCCCAACTCCAACAGGGGAAGAGGCGAAGGAAGGACGGTGTTCCTCTCCCCCGACCTAGGGCAGAACTAGGCCCCTAAGCCCTGTCAGGGGTGCCTACCGCTAAGGCGCCCCTGGCGAGACGAGTCGGCCGTCAACAGGCCGACTGGGTCCGGGGGGCTCCGGAAGTATGCTGCACACGTTCCCGGAGCCCCCCAGTTATGGACCAGGGCAGGACACCCGGAGGGGTTTTAGTGGGTAGGCCCTTGCCGGCACGTCGCTGGCGGGGGAGAGCCCCACATAACCACCAGGCCTCCCCCAAGGTCTGAGGTATGCGGTAACGCATTTCCACTCCGTTACAAAAAAAAGACGTTAGGGTGGTCCTAGATAAACGACCAGGACCAGCCTGCAAGATAATATTCCCGCAGGCCTCTGTGGGTAACGATAAGACGGAGGTGACTAGATTGCGGGGAGCGCCGCGCCTGTGCGCCCCCCTCTTCAACCCGCATGGTTTCCCAAGAGGGTTCGGGGGATGGTGGGGATGTGGATGTGTTGGAGGTCGTCCCATCGGCGGGCTTTTGCACTCCATCTTCCCTGGTCAAGAAGGGTAGGGGCAGGCTCATCAAGACCGGTAAGTTTGCCGGTTTGGCAAAAGCGAAACAAGCTCTCCTTGATGCCGAGGGGAGAGAGCTAGAGCTACAGGCCGAGAGAAAATTCCTTGAGGCAATGGCAGAAAGGAGAAAAGCGGCGGCCGTCTTTACGGCTTGCTTGACAACCTAGGCATCACTGGATAAAAGGCCAGGAGGGCTCGGTTTCCTGCAACTGCCGGGAAGAAGGTCCTGGTTACCCCGCGTATAATAGTTGGGTGGCCAAGCTGCAGGGCCACACTGCTTCCCCCAAGGGGTTTGCAGTGTTCTAGGTGCCTGGCTACCGGCCACGTCCAGAGTAAATGCAGCAGCCAGATTGATAGGTCTGGCTGCTGCTATCGGTGCTGCCCTACCCGCAAGGACAAAGGGCGGCCCGCCGACCATAAGCCGGGAGGAAAGGGGTGCCTTATCAACCAAAAAACAGATAAAGTACCCCGTAGCGGCCAATCCGCAGCCAACAAGCCGCGCCAGCTGCAACCGCCGAAAGAGAGAACCCCCAAACAGAGAGCCGCTAGGACAGCGGGGGTGAGCAAACCCGAGGGCAGGGCGGCCCTTGGGAAAAAAGGGGATCAAGCACAGCTAAGCGGACCACCCCCGAAATAATTATGGAGGAGGTCCGCAAAGACGAATGGTCGGGAGAGGTGGAAATGACCCCCGACCCAGTCTTAAAAGTAGAATATCCTCGTCCTCTCTCACAAAGGACGAGCAGAAGGAGAGAAGGAAAGGCATTAATAGAGATGGAGGTGCAGGAGCCTCAGGAGCAACAGCCAAATGCCCCTTAGCCTTTTCCAGGCCAACCTCTATCACGCCAGGGCTGCGCAAGATATGCTTGTGCAGTGCCTGGCGGAGGTGGGTGGCGGGCTGGCCATCGTCGCCGACCCTTACAGAATTCCTGAGGGCGACCCCATCTGGGTCGGGGACACCTTGGGGAGGTTGGCGATGGTCAGCCGACACGTGTCCTCTCCGTCGATGATTCCGATATCGGCAGAAAAGGGCTTTGTCATGGTCGAGTATGGACCCATTGATATCCTGGGCTGTTATCTCACCCCTAGCTTAAACAGGGGGAAGTTTGAGGCGATTCTGGAAGGCATGCAATGCGACATCCTGAGTCGCTCTCCTTGGCCAGTGGTGGTGGGGGGAGATCTCAACGCCTATTTTGTGGCCTGGGGCTCCCCTTGCACCGATACTAGGAGCCGCCTGGCCCAGGACTTTGCGGCGGGGCTCGGCCTGGTCCTCTTGAACCAAGGCCAGGTCAGTACCTTCGTGGGAAGCAGGAGAGATTCCATCGTGGATATCACGTGGGCTACCCCCAACGCTTTAAATAAGGTCAAGGGTTGGAAGCCCGGCTCCCTGGGTGAGCTATCTGACCATAGACTCATTTCCATGGAGCTGGTCTCCACCCCCACGGATGTGCGCGAGCAACATCGCCGCAAACAAGAAGAAAAGCAATAGGTCCTCAAGAAACTCGACCCTGAAGCCCTCGAGATTAATCTCCTTGCCTCCACTTGGCCGGAGAGAGGAGCTGACCTCAGTGCCGAGGAGGAGGCGGAGCGTCTATGTGACGTGATGTCACAAGCTTGCGACGCCTCCATGCTTCGCAGCAGGCCTATGGCACGCTGTGTTGCCTACTGGTGGTCCGCGGAGCTGGCAGAGCTTAGACGGGCCACCGTGGCCGCCAGGCGGCGGGGCATAGAGGAGGAGATGGATAATGCTGCGGCGATCCTTAGAGTGGCAAGGAAAGCCCTGAAGACCGCCGTTGCACGGGCAAAGGCTGCGGCCTGGGAAGACTTGATCTCCAAGCTGGATCGCGACCCGTGGGGGAAGCCTTACCAAATCATGATGAAGAGGTTTTGCCTATGGGCGCTTTCAGTCTTGGAGACGCTGGACCTCCAGTTCCTCGGTGAGGTAGTGAATAATCTGATTCCCACCAGGGGGAGAAACATTCCGCAAAAACCGGCTCTCCCCCTGGATGGACCTAGGAGCTGAAGGTGTCCAACTATGAAATGGCCGCGACCTTCGCCCGAATAAGAGAAAGAGCGAAGGCGCCCGGGCCGGACAAAATCTATGCTAAAGTCTGGGCCCGGGCGTCTCCGATCGTGGGGGAGGCACTTTGTGTTTTGTACACGAAATGCCTCCGGGAAGGTACTTTTCCCAGGAGGTGGAAGAGGGCCAGGCTTGTCCTCCTCAGAAAGGAGAGCAAGCCAGCGGAGAGTCCCTCCGCGTATAGACCCCTATGTATGCTAGATAATGCGGGCAAAATTTTCGAGCGTATCATCGCTAACCGCATCATCCGGCATATGTCCCAGGAAGGTCCCCCGGCCAATATGGATTCCGAGAGAGGAGGTCGACCATCAATGCCATAAGGCAGGTCCGCTCCTTCTCGGAGTCCATCACGGGAGACGGGGGGGGGTGGCATTGGCGATATCCCTAGACATGGCCAACACCTTTAACAGCATCTCGTGGGGCGTAGTAGTGGCGGCGCTGACCGAGTATCATCTCGTGCCGCCTTACCTTGTCTCCATTATACGGGACTATTTCCGGAACAGGGTGCTGGAGTACCGGGAAAAAACCGGGCTCCAGCAGCAGAGGGACTTGTCGTGCGGCGTTCCGCAGGGGTCCGTGTTAGGCCCCCTGCTGTGGAATGTCGCATGCGACGCCGTGATCCGCAAGGCCCTCCCCCCTGGCTGCCACACACGTTAGTGGTGGTCAGGAGAGCCTCCTGGCTAGAAGAAATTATCCACGGCAACTGCGCCGTGGAGTGTGTCATCGGCTCCATCAAGAGCCTGAGGGAAAAGGGCCCCTGAGAAAACGGAAACCGTATTCTTTCATGACGGCTCCAAAGGGCGACCGCTCCAGGCCTTCATCCTGGTGGACAACACCCCAGTTCAAGTGGGGGATACCCTAAAGTATTTGGGGTTGCTACTGGACGGTCGCTGGGCCTTTGTCGAGCACTTCGACAAACTGGCCCAGCGGTTGGGCTTGAGGACAAATGCCCTCTTGGGGTTGATGCCCAACCTCCGGGGTTCGAGGGTCGGTGCGAGGCGCGCGTACGCCTTAGTGCTACGCCAGAGCGAAGGCCGTCCGCCTGCAGGGGGAGCTGTTACCCCCAGGATCGCAGCGTTGTTACGGGAAAGAGCACGCCAGCAGGTGAAAAAGTCGCGCCAACGATCGGCTGGCAGCAGAATCTCGGATCTTAGAGGCCGTCCTACCCCACTTGGACAAATAGGTGGGCCGCCCCTGGGGCGGCCTATCCTACCGGACGACACAGGTGCTCACCGGACATGGGTGCTTTGGTGAGTACCTGTGCAGGATAAAGAAGGAGCCGACGACACAATGCCATCATTGCAACGACGTATCGGACTCCGCGCAGCACACACTGGAGGTCTGTCCAGCGTGGGATGAGCTGCGCGAAGTCCTGAGAGAGGAAGTCGGTGACGACCTTTCCTTGCGGGCCATCATCACACAGATGGTCCGCAGGGAGAGCGCATGGGTCGTGGTCTCTTCCTTCTGCGAGCAGGTTATGCGGCAGAAGGAGGAGGCCGAAAAACAACGGGAGAGGAGGCTGGGAAAACGCATGCCCCCCGGCGACAACAACGATGATAGGGCTAGCGGGAGCGGGGGCTACGATCCACCTTGACTCCGCCCCGGCCGCCCAGAAGACGAAGAATCGCCCCCCTCCCGGCCCAATGGCTAAAAAGCAGCGGAGGGGCGGAAACGTCGTGGTCGCCCCCTCACTCCCTACCATAGAAGAGGAGGGGAACGACAACAATGTGGAGAGGAGGCGACCCTCCTTTCCTGCGGCTGCTGCTAGCCCCGCTTTTGGGACGCGCAGCCGTGAGGGCCCTTCACACTAGTAAGCGAGGCAAACCCCACCTGACGGTCCGGGGGGAGCAACCCTACGACATAACGCGAAGTCACTCCCCCTACTGCCTCGCCGGGGAGAAATGGGGAACACTAGTGTTCTTCATCCCCAAGGAAGTAGGGTGTACCGTGCCGCGTCTATGTGGCGCGTAGGGACTCGAGGTTCCGGCGGGGGCCGGATACCCCGAGCTTTATCCCCAAACACCAGGGGAAGAGGCGGGAGAGGGACGGTGTCCCCTTCCTCCGACCTGAGGCTGACAAGGCCTAAAACCTCCAGGGGTGTCTACCGTTAAGGCGCCCTTGGCGAGCCAAGTCGGCCATAGGCCGACCGGGTCCGGGGGGGCTCCAAAAGTATGCTGCACGCGTTGCCGAAGCTCCCCCGTAAGGACCAGGGCAGGACACCCGGAGGTGTTTTAGTGGGTAAGCCCTTGTCGACACGTCGTCGGCGGGGGAGAGCCCCACATAACCACCAGGCCTTCCCCGGGGCCTGGGGTATGTGGAAACGCATTTCCCCTACGTTACTAAAAAAAAAGGCCAGGAGGGCTATCTTGGTTAATTGGAGGACGCGGCGGCGACGGCCAGAAAAGTGGCCGTCACGTCTTGTCACCTAAAGGGGACTTACATAAAGGCGCCCTCTTAAGGAGACAGCTGAGGCCATTATAGAGGCCTTCAAAGAGCTGGAGGTAGAGAGGCTAAAGCGCGACAATGCCAGCCTCCGTAAGGAGATGACCGAGCTTAAGGTTACCTCCGTAAAGCAGAGCTACTTCAAGAGGCGACCGCCGCGTATAATCGAGGATTTCTCCTCTGACAAAGGCAGCGGTAACGAGCAGGTTCCCCAGCCTCTACGCAAGACAAGGAGGCCTGCAAAGCGCGTGGGAGAGATACCTGTGGCTCCCCCTGCAAAGGGGAGAGAACTGCCTGTGGCCCCTCTTGTGCAGGAGGGAGAGACACTTGCGGCCCCTTCTGCGAAAAGTAGCGCAGGCACGACTATTTGCTCTCCGCCGCTTGTTCCGGGGAACTGGACGGAGGAGTTTGTTACACGCATCATGAGGCTGTTGAGGGGGGGGATGATGAGCGCAAGATTCAAAGTTATCAAGTCTCGTCTCTAGCGAAAGGAGATCCTTTGCCCCCTCTACCCCTCGCTGCTTCAAAGAAGGTTAGGGCCGGGTCAAGGACGCTTCCCTCAGCCAAAGGGGCGAAGCCTTAGCCGGCCTCGTCGGCGGCCGCCAAGGCTGGGAAAGGGCAGGATAAGCCGTACCTTCAACCCTTGCCCCAGCCGGCGCGACCGACGGCCCCGGCCCTCGTCCAGAAAAGTCCAGGGGACGCGGATGAGGCCGGCGACAACGCCTTGTCGTTCGTCGAGGTGGTTAAAAGGGAAAGGAAGAGGAAAAGGACGGCCACTGTCTCCGCGGCTTCTCCTACACCCACCAAAGGGCAGTCCAAGGAGAATGCCACCGCGAACAAAAAGGCGGCACCCTCCAAAAAAGCAGTGCCTACTGGCAAGGCGGCCCCCGCCCCCGCAAAAAAGGTGGTTAAGGTGGCTCCTTCCCAGAAGAAACCTCCATCATCCGGGAAAAAACGGAGAAAAGAGGGAAAAGTTAGGACGGCAGCAGTCGTTCTCACAGTCCCCCCTGAGAAGGAAGCTGACCTTCTGCGGAGATCAGAAGGGCTGCGAGGTCCAAAGTGAACCTCGCGCCCCTAGAGATTGACCACTTCCGCATGCGGAGGGCGGTCAACGGGGACATAATACTTGAGGTCCCCGGTGAGGAGAGTGCCCCCAAGGCGGATCGGCTGGCTGAAAAGCTGGTCACCGCCCTTAGGGACAGTGCTGTCAAGGTCTCCAGGCCGGTGCTCAAA
The DNA here is from genome assembly GCF_016802725.1 of Solenopsis invicta. Lineage (NCBI taxonomy): Eukaryota > Metazoa > Arthropoda > Insecta > Hymenoptera > Formicidae > Solenopsis > Solenopsis invicta. Next base: position 15,518,253 of record NC_052667.1, read on the forward strand.
GTTAAACTGAGGGTCACCGGCCTGGATGACTTGGTCACCGCCGAGGAGGTGGTCGCGGCTCTCTCGGTGGCGGGAGGTTGCTCTGCCGCCGACATATAGATGAGTGGGCTTAGGCCCGAAACCGGCAGGCTCCGTAGGGCATAGGCCCGCGTCCCGAAAGCCGCCGCCCTTAAGGCGGTAGAGCCAGGGAACATAAGAGTCGGGTGGGCCATGACTCGAGTTGAGCTACTCAAGGCCCCCCTGATGCAGTGCCATCGCTGCCTGGAGGTGGGGCACGTTTGAAACAAGTGCTTCGCGGAGATGGGCCGCAGCAGACTTCACTACCACTGCGGCCAAGAGTGTCACCTCGCCGGGGCGTGCCAGGCCTCATCAAGGTGCCCGAGGTGCAAGGCGCGCGGCAGCCCTTCCAACCACAGGAGAAAGGCCTGTGTAGCCACACCTCTCCTAAAAAGAGGGGTGGTCAAGCCAAGCCTATGGCCTCGCCACTTGGCGTGGCAGCGGAAACTGCAACAAAGAAGGATGGGGGAAAGACGGCGGCCAGCACCGTCTCCACCGCGGTAGGTGAGGGAGTTGCTGTCCCCTCCCTTATGAAGGTAATAAACCAGGAAGAGGCCATGGAAACCGATAAGTAATGGCCAGTACCGGTTTCCGCCTCCTGCAGGCAAATCTAAACCACTCTGCAAGGGCGCAGGATCTCCTGTGCCAGCATCTCGCGGAGTGGTCCATAGATCTGGCTGTGGTCGTTGAGCCATAACTGGTCCACAATCGAGCTGACTGCCTTGGGGACCGGGATGGTCCGGTGACCATCATAGGCGGTGGCGATCTGCGGGCCTTTGCTCTCTCTCTTGTCGAGAGGGAAAAGGGTTACGTGGCCGCAAGATGGGGCAAGGTTGTGGTAAAAGGGGTGTACGCCTTCCCCCCCGAGCCGCAGCCTCGCCCAATTCGAGCAACTGATTGAGAAGGTAGGGTTGGTTGTCGACCGATCCCGCCCTTCACCAACAATCGTCGCTGGGGACTTTAACGACAAGCTGGAGAAGTGTGGGTTTCCGGCGACGTGTTTGAGAGGGAACTCCCTGGGAAATTGGGCCCTGGAATTGGGGCTCAATTTCCTTAACAGAGGGGCAGTGGAAACCTGCGTGAAGCATAACGGGGGCTCTATTGTGAACTTTACCATTGGATGCCCCTGCGCCTTGCGTATGGTGTCTGGTTAGAGAGTACTGGAGAGACGAGACTCTCTCGGACCATCGATACATCCGGGTTGAGGTTTCCAATCCTTCCGGCCGCCGCCAACAGCAAACGCGTGAGCAAACCGTTGGTGGCTATGGGGAAGGCCAGGTGCCGTGCCGCTGGGCTGTCAGAAAGTTACATGTCGACCTCCTGATGGCCGCGGCCGAGGGATCCTGACCAGGCCGCTAGCTGATGTCAACAAGAGAGCGGCGCGGCTGCGGAGTATCCTGACGGACATTTGTAACACAGCAATGCCCCGCATCCGGAAGGCCCTCCCTGTAAGAAGGGGGTGTATTGGTAGACGCCCGAAATTGCTCAACTCAGACGTGAGTGCAATTGGGCGCTCCACCGGTGCACTCATTGCGCACAAGCGCGTAAAATACGCGGAAGTTCTGGCCTCGCTGAGGGACCGGTGACGAGATGCCAAGCAATCCCTGCAGCGGGCCATAAGTGACGCCAAGGCTAGGGCTTGGGAAGAGCTGGTCAAGACGGTCGATCGCGATCCGTGGGGGCGCCCCTATCATATTGTGCAAAATAAATTTAGGGCGCCCTTAACGGAGAATCTCGACCAGCAGTTCCTCAAGACTGTGGTCACCACCCTGTTCCCTCCGGGGCCGGGGGAGGTGGCCCATCTCGGCGTGCCCCACCCGCCGTTGCCTAACTGGTGGGGGGACGTGCACCAAGTCTTGAAGGACGAGGTGTTGGAGATTGCTAAATGGCTCCGGGCAAAAAACACAGCCTCGGACCCGGACGGCATCCCCATAAAAACCCTGGCCTTGGTGTCAGGAATTTTGGTGGACGGCCTCTGGCACTTGTTCAGGAAGTGCCGGAGGCCGTGACGGTTTCCTACCGCATGAAAGGAGACGAGGATGGTGCTCCTCCGAAACAAGAATCTAGAACGTATTTTAGCGACTCGCCTCCAAGAGCACTTGTCCTACGAAGGCCCCGATCGGACTGACTGCCAGTTCGGATTCCGTGAAGGTCGATCTACCGTCGATGCTATTTGGCGGGTTCATTTCTTCTCGGATAAGGCTGTCTCCCGCGGGAGGGTGGTGTTAGCTGTGTCACTCGACATAGCCAACGCGTTTAACACTCTCCCGTGAGAGTGTATACGCTAGGCACTCCGCTTTCATCGGGTGCCGGCGTATATGCAGGAAGTGATTGGGGATTACCTCCGGGACAGGGGTATTTGTTACCCGCGTCGGTACGGGGTGACCCATAGACAGGGGATCCATCGTGAGATCCCTCAAGGTGCGGTCCTTGGATCACTCCTGTGGGACCTGGGTTACGATTGGGTCCTACGGGGCACCCTTCTTCGCGGGGAGTAGTGTGCTACGCTGATGACACGCTGCTTCTGGCGTGGAAAAATGATTGGAGGAGCACCACTCGCCTGGCCGAGACGGGGATGGCACCTGGTGAGTCGTATACGCTCGCTGGGCTTGCGCGTGACCCCCCCCCCCAAAAGACCGAAGTCGTCTGGTTTGCCGGACCTCGGGTGAGGGGGCCACCACACGGGGCCCAGCTTTCTGTAAAGGGGGTCCGAGTTCCAATCGGGACCCAAATGATATATCTGGGTCTCGTCCTCAACAGCAGATGGTTGTTCGTGCCGCACTTCTTGCGACTAGACCCCCAAGTGCGGGTGGTGTCTGCCAGTCTAGGCAGGTTCATGCCCAATCTCGGGGAACCCGGAGGAGGAGTTCGCCACCTTTATCTTGTGGTGGTCTGGTCGGTCAAGCTATATCGCGCTCCCGTGTGGTACGCCAATATGGCGGCCAGCCGTCGCTTAAAGGCGCTCTTTCAGAGCGCCCAGCGGGGGTTGGTTGTCTGTACGGCACGAAGATACCGGACCATCGCCACTGTGGCGGCCATGCTGGTGGCTCCCGTGGATATTCAAGACGCGCGCGTATACAGAAAAATGCTTGCGCCGTCGGGTTCTTGCAGCGGCTCCCTGGACGCCAAAGAAATAGAAAGTGTGTTGCCTCAATGCAAAGCGACGTGCTGTCAAAGAGTGGGGCAAGGATCTGTCTCTAGACGGGCCAGGCTCTCGCGCCGTTGACGCCATTGGGCCTGTTTTGAAGGAATGGGCCGGCGGCGCTTCGGACCTAACCTAACCTAACATTTAAGTTGGTGTAGGTGCTCACCGGGCATAGTTGCTTCGGTGAGTATCTGCACCGCATAGAAAGGAAACCCAGGATGTGCCACCACTACATAGCTTGAGTGGACTTGGCGGATCATATCATGCTGGACTGTCCACCATGGGAGGGTGACTGTCGGGTTTTACTCCGGGCCCTGGGTTTAAATCAAGTAAACTTCTCCCTTGAGAGCATGATAAAGGCCATGCTCGAAAGAGAGGAGGAATGGGGAGCCGCGCTCTCCTTCTGCGAGTCCGTCATCTCACAGAAGAAGAGTGCTAAGAGGAGGAGGGAATTGGTTCCGGACGCCGCTCCCTCACGCAAGAAAAGACCCGGGAGAAGAGCCCGGGCATACGCCCGGGTTTTATAACCCGATTGTTTGCAGACTAAAGGGAAGTACGGGCGTATTGTGCCTAGCCTTTCAATCTGTGACTGCTGGGAGCTGCAGAAGTCGGGCGCGGGGATGCAGCTTCTGGCAGGGGAGACCGTTGCGTGGCGGTTCCGCAACGGTCTCCAGTTTGGACGGCCTCCTCCCACATTTTGGGAGGGGCAAAGGAGCTCGAAGGGCACCCGTTGGAGAATGCCTTGCAACGCGCCCCCCACGTCTCATGTAAAGGTGGACCACCATGGAATTTTAGTCGGTAAGAGTCTGGCATAACCGCTCCCCTCTCCCCCGGGAGAGGAAAATATTTGTGAGGATTTTCTCATGTAAAAAAAAGTAAAAATATGGAAATGAAGCGTAGCGAAAAGGGCGGAGCCCTTCCCCCGCTCACGCGTTTTCTGTACCACATAGGTGTCTCAATTTATTGTGTAATTTTTAAAACAGGATTTTTTCGCTACGGCCACGCGATATTATAAATACCTGTATTTCCGCTTGCCGCAGCTACAAAACGCTAGAATACACACACACACACACCCAAACGGAGGAGACAGAGGTCGTAGGTCCACCTCTTGCACCCCCTCCGTGTGTGTGTGTTTGTCGGACAACATTTATCCTTTTACATGTTTTATTTCGCACAATTACAAGCATGCGTTACTTAAAAATAAATGATTACGCGTATACCGTTGCAATTACAAAAATTGTCCATAGAAGCTTTGTTGTAGACAATTTCAAGAGATTCAATTTTTATTGGACACATTTTTTCGTAAAATGAATATTTTCTAAAATATTTCAGAAAAATTGTTTTTCTTTCTCTAAGCATATGTCAAAAACTGTATGAAAGCGCCGATTAATTTATAAAAAAAAGTTGTGCATTATTTTTTTCTTGATAACATATATCAAGGTCAAAGTCGTCAGAGGCTGCTCCTCTTTTAGACTTTTATCAGAAATAATAATACATTATATTGACTTGACGAAATCAAAATGCAAGAATAGAATGTCTATGTCAGCCATAGTGATTCTTGGTGCACATTAATAACTTTTCTAATTTTCAACTCAAACTTCGAGCCGCTTATTTGTTGGACTTAAAACGTAGTCATAAAGCCGGAATAGTAATATTAATGCTATAAGATGCATATATAATAATCCTCCATTCCACCCTATAAAACTAAACTATTTTATTGCAGAAAAATGCCACCTTGATCAGAATTCAAATCTGGATTTTCCAAATTCCGTGCGGGCACTTTACCACTCCGACTACCAAGACAGTAAAATAATTTATAGTTTTTCCGGGGAGAGGAAAATATCATGTACAGGATGCCATGCAAAGTTTACTTATGCTTTTGTGGGTTGGAGCAAATTAACCATGTTGATCCGTTTGGATCTATTTAACCTAAAATAATTTTTGTTTCTCTGTAACATTTTTATGTCACAAGCGAGCAATTTGGCCTTTCATAACTTTGTTTTATATTTTAATGTGATTAAAAAAGTTTAATAAAATCTTTCCTCCTTTTTTTTAAATTTTTAGGTGCCGTGATCACGCGCCAGTGGTTGACTTTCTACAATAAGGGCGGACAGTGAACATTTGCAAGTAACCCGTGAAGGCCACAATCACGCATTTCGCATATCTTTACTCGCAGTGACTCTCATCGATTATCGGTAACTCTTAGTAATCGTGCGCCGATATCACGCACACCGAGCCAGTGAATCTCAGCATTCCTGTTCATTCTTTTTACTGATTTTTAAATGTTCGCAAAACTCAGTGCAAGAAACCGTAAGCGCCGCTATCACGCGCCTGCGTCGTGCATCTCTCTGGAACTCTCGTTTACTCTGTCGAATCTCGACATTGCTAAAAATTTGCAAGTAGGCGATTTGCAAATTTGACGCCGCTAACACGCGTTTTGCAATTGCACTCATACGCTTTTGTGTGTCACTTTGAGTGACAAAGACAGCCGCTGACGGCTGATAGAGACGGCGCGCTAGCTCGCACTCGGACTCTTTCTCACTCGCGCGCGTCAACATTTTGAATGCTTACCGTCCGAATAAGCGCTTGAGCATTACGCTTACGCGGCGAGCAATTAATTCTCGACTTGCCTGCCCGAGGTTAAGATTATCATGTCGACGACCGTGAATGATCTGCTCATCAAGCAGAGTGAAAACATCGGGGCTCTTAAACAAATCCTCGTCAACTTTAAGAAGCAAACCAAGCCAAACATCACCGTTGCCAAAACGCGAGATCGTCTTTTTACATTGGAAGAAAATTGGGCCACCTGCCGTGCTTTTCACGTCAAACTGCTTCAGGCTATTACGGCGGAGTAGCGGAAGACTCTGCGTACTTCGACAAAGAGAAGTTACTGGCCGCAGAAGACGTCTACAACGACACTGCCAATCTCCTTCGAAAAATGATAAGTCGACTATCACCACCTCAATTCACGGTTAATGATCACATTCTCGATTCCTTTGTTCACGAAACAAATAATCAATGTTTTCAATTGCCACGTGTCACGTTGCCTAAGTTTTCCGGCAAATTAACTGACTGGGAAAACTTTCGCAATATCTTTGAGTATCTTGTTGCAAATAACGATACCTTTTCAAATTCTCAGAAATTTCATTATTTAAAATCAATCGGTAAACGGAGATGCCTCGTTACTAATTAATAATTTAAAGATTTCCGATGCAAATTACGAATCTGCCTGGCAGTTGTTAACAAATGAGTACAACGATAAACAAGCGCTAATTTAAGGATGGTTACATCTAATTGACAAGGAAGGTGTACCTTTTAAAACATATCACATCGACCATCTGGGACCTTTACGTTCCACGAAAAAGAAATACGTACATATCTTCGCAATGATCAACAGGTTTACAAAATTTATCAGGTTGTATCCGGTAAAGACAACAAGCACAGCCAAGGTAATAGACAAATTAGTCAAACAAAGCGCTATTTTTGGAAACCCACAACGCATTGTGTCGGATTAAGGCAGCGTTTTCACCTCACACGACTTCAAGAAATACTACAAAGACGAGGGAATTGAACACACGACCATTGTGACTGGAGTGCCTCGAGGGAACGGCCAAATAGAGAGAGTCAACCAAACACTGATACCTTTATACGAATCGACATCGGACATTTATATTGCAATCGTTTCAACTCATCGGCAAAAAGCAATTTTTTGTGTCGGCAATTTAAAATAAACATTTAGTGCGAAACTGCAAAACTTTGACAATTCATTTTTTGTCCGCTCTTGCAGTGCGTTTCCCGCACCAAACGCCGAACCATTCATCCTCTTCCGTTCGCGTGTGTGTCCATCGCTCTCTTGCTTTCTCTCTCTCTCTCTCTTTCTCTTTGATCACGTGAGTACCTGTGGTAACGCTTTGCTTCTGCTCCGTTATTTTCTCGCCTCTTTTCTGCTGCCTTTTGCCCTATGGGGCTGCCTGTTGCAGTTTGCTTGGTCAAGGCCTCCTCTACTTGACTCCTGCTTTCGTGGTGAGTGCATCCGGGCCGCCTCCGCTTCCTTTTCGCGGTTTGTCGTGCTGCTTTCAGCGTCGTAACCTCTCCTTCTGAGCTGGCATTCTGTTACTCTGCGCTTGTGCTGCGGGCTGGTCCGTCTGCTTGGCGTTCTGAAACTACTGCGACTGGGACCGCTTTGTGAGGCGGTATTCCGAGACTACTGCGGCTGGGACCTCTCTCCGACTCTGCGTTCCAACGCATCCTGTTTTTGCCCTGATTGGCTGCTCTGAGTCAACTGTCCAATCATGACACACGCTTGCGGTATCTGTCGGAGGTTCATCTCTGCTGCAGACGCGTGCATTTCAATGCGAGCGCACCGGAAAGCATTTTTATCACAAGAAATGCGTGGCCACGCTTGCCGGGTCGACATGCAGCACCACGCCGTCGGTTCTTCCCTGTCTTGCCTGCAAAGGACAAAGTCTCTTATGGCCTTCTATCGGTTCTGCCCTGCCTGCGGGTTGCTCAGCCCCTTCCGAGAACGTCGCTGCCCGGAGCTCATCGGAGGTTGACCCTCTATGTGCTATGGTTGCCTCGCTTCTTGCAAAGATGACCGTTATCGAGATCCAGCTGCGGGATCTACCAACCATCAAATCTCAATTGCAGGATCTTTCTTCGATCGATTCCCCAGCTTGCTGCCCTTGAGACTAGGATGTCTGCCACCTCAGAAGCACTCACATCCTCACTTGCTGAGCTGCGACAACAGCAGGTGAATATCAAGGCTCGCTCAAGGCGCGTCCCGTGACCACCGTTGCTAATGCTGATGTGCGAAAGCTCGAGTCCCGCCTCGACGCCCTTGAGCAAGTCAGTAGGAGCTCCAAGCTCATCCTATTCGGGGTGATTGAAACCCCCTCCGAGAACCTTAAAACTATTCTCAGCAATATTGCACTTGCTCTCGGCGTCGAGGTCGGCCTCGAACATATCGTGGGTTGTTTTCGCATCCCTGCCAAGGAGGACCGCCCTCGTCCGCTCGTGGTCAGGCTTACCTCGCGTAAGGTCCGCGACCGGATTCTTGCGGGTAAACGCTCTCACGGGAAGCTCGACGGCTCATCGGTTCCCGGTCTTCTCCCTGGGACCATCGATATCAACGAGCGCTCCCCTCGTCCACTTGCAGGATTTTTGCGGCCACGAGGGATGCGGTTGGCGAGGGTCGTCTGCACCGTGCTTGGGTGCGCAACGGACGTGTATTTGTTAAGAGACACCTCGATACCTCGCCTATCAGACTGCGGGGTAGCGATCACCTTTCCGCACTTATTGCCAGTGCCCCTCTGCCTTCATCATCCTCTGGTGAGTCATCGCACGACCTTCGCAATTCGGCGCGCGGCCTCGCGGCTGCTTCTCCCCCGACGGGGACGGTTAACGCTGCCGATGTCGCTAATGCCTCCGCGACCCGTACGATGACGGGCCGTGACGTGAATTGCGGGGCTATTCCCAGGGATTCTTTTAAGCGCACTAAATGAGGTTAAATCCCCCTTCTTTCCGGACGATTGGGATCTCTGCGCGTGTTCCATGTTAACTGCCAATCCCTCCTCCCCCACTTCTTTCAATTTGCTAATTTTTTCGGTCGAGGTGATTACGACCTTATTGCTCTCTCTGAAACCTGGTTGAAGCCACACGCGCCTGACAGTTTTGTCCAGCTTCCAGGTTATTACATAATTCGCAGAGACAAGGAGGGCAAGGAGGGAGGAGGTGTTGGGGTATACGTGCGTCGCGGCATTGGCGCTGAGATCCTCGCTTCATCGCCGACGCTCTATAGCGCGCTGCCGAAATATCTAATCCTCCGTATCTCTCCTCTTTGCTGCCGCTCTTTCCTGCTTGCCATAGTTTACCGACCTCCAAAGCTTGGACACCTATCTATCTTTCAATCCGATTTCAAAAGACTTTATCTCTCCTTTACAGTTGCTATTATTATCGGGGATTTCAATATTGACCTCAATCGTCCTTCTCATGACTCCAATTTCCTTCTCGACTTCAGCTCCTCCAATAATCTCCATATAGTTCCTTTTTCTGACACCCACCACACTTTCTTGTCACACTCTAGAATCGACCACTGTCTAGTAAACAATAAAAATTTAGTAAAGAGTTTTCAGCAGTTTCCAATCCTTTTTCTATCAAACCACGATCTCATCGAAGTCACTCTGGACTTTTGTATCTATAGAGTTCCACCTCGCGTGATCCGAATTAGAGATTATTTTCAATTCAATTCAGACGACTTCTTTTCCTCCCTTCTCTTTCAAGATTGGCCTACTGTTAACTCTACTAGCTGCCTGGATCGTAAGGTCGACTTGTTTTACTCTTTTATCAATAACTCATTGACCATCCACCTGCTTCACAAAACATTTGTGGCAAACAAGCCCCCTGCTCCTTGGCTGAACCAACAAGTCAAGTCTCTTCTCCGGGAACGAGACGCCGCCAGAAGATCTTTTCTCCTATACCTCTCCCCTGATCGGTGGGAAAGGTTCCGGTTTCTCAGAAACTTGGCAAAATCGCGCCTGGTCGAGGGAAAAAATAACTACTTGTGCAAAAGACTTGATCCTAAATTATGCCCAGCAAGACTGTGGTCGGAGCTGCGCTCGCTTGGCCTCGCCAAGAACCGCTTTTCCAACCTTCACCTCAATCTCTCTCTGAGAGATCTCAACTCTTTCTTTACCACTGCTCATCTCCTTCACTCATCTCTTTCTCCTTCGTCTCCTTCTTCACTCACCTCTTTCTCTTGTCATGCCTCCTCTGTCTCCGATCCTACTACCTTCTACTTTCCCTACGTCCTTCCTGAAACCCTACTCAAAGCCCTCAGAGCAAGCTCCTCCGACTCACATGGTCCCGATAGCTTAAACCGCCATATTATTCTCCTCTGTCTTCCCGTCATTCTTCCTGTTATTCTAGACCTCTTCAACTTTTCCTTTAATTCCTCCACTTTTCCCTCTTCTTGGAAAACCTTACATGTCATCCCTCTCCCCAAAACCGGTAATCCCTCCGCCCCGTTTGACTTTTGTCCTATCTCTCTCCTCTGCTTCCTCTCCAAAGTGCTTGAGCGAATTGCCTAGGACAGCTTGGTCGTTCACATTTCTCATTACAACTTCTTCGATCCTTTCCAGACCGGCTTCCGGAAAGGCTACAGTACGCAAATCGCCCTTATCAAGCTGGTTGACGATGTGAAATTGGCCATAGACAGACGTATGATCACTTTTTTAGTCATGTTTGACTTTTCCAAAGCCTTCGACTCAGTCTCCCATGTGCTTCTCCTTGAGAAGCTTAGCAGCTTCAAGATCCCGTCGTCCTTACCTGGTTTTGACCTTACTTTTCTGACAGACGCCAATACGTTAAAGGACCTAACGGATCTCTTTCATTTGCGCTACCGAAGTTCCTCAGGGCTCCGTCCTGGGACCCCTACTCTTCTCCATCTTTGTCAACGACCTCAGGCACTCGCTTAGGCACTGTCACCACCTGCTCTATGCCGACGACCTCCAAATTTATCTCCACTTCCCTCCTCATGATCTCCCTAATGCAGTTGCCCTTGTCAACGAGGACATCGCGGCGGTCGAGCGATGAGCGGCGAACAATCTGCTTAAACTTAATGCCGATAAGACCAAGGCACTTCTCATGGGCAGTGCCAGGTTTGTCAATTCGATCACTACGTCTAGCATAGACTTGTTTGTGAATCATACGCATATTCAATTTACTGACAATGTCCGCAACTTGGGGTTACTCTTGACCAACAATCTGAGCTGGGCTCATCAAATCCGTTCCACTTCCAGTCAGGTCAGTGGGATCCTCTGGCGATTGAACCATTTTAAAAACGGCCTCGCGCTGCCTCTGAGAGTGCAGCTTATCAGATCACTTGCCTTTCCGGTCTTCGATTACTGCGCCGCGGTTCTCACCGACTTGACGAGTCAACAGAGGCTCAAGCTTAAGCGTTTAATGAATGCCTGCGTGCGTTACATTTTTTATCTTTGCCGGGACGAACATGTGTCCCCCTGGTACGAGCGTTTGGGCTGGTTGTCCGGCAATGACCGAAGAGAATACTTGACCTGCTGCCTGATCTTCTCCATTAACCTTTTCGGCTCTTCTCCCTCCCTTCCCTCCAGCCTGTTCCTAGGTCTCTCTCCCATCTCCGCTCCCCTCCTTCTCTCTGGGACTTGGCAATTCCGTTCTGTTGCGCCTCCACATAGCAGCATTCATTCCTCTTCTCCGGCTGCACCATATGGAACGCTCTCCCGCCACACATTAAAGAGACGTATTCCCTATCGTTTAAGAACCTTCTCTTTGGTCATCTGCGGCGGAGGGGTGGGGTCTGACCTCACATTCGTCACTCTTAACTCTTTTTCTCTCCACTTCTTTCTACCTTACTCGGAGCGACATCGAACTTCGATGTCTTTCCTACTATCGGCACACCCTGCCGTGCTCACACTTCAATCTCTCGCACTACTCCTCACCTTATGCTCACCTTATCTAACATCTTCTTCCTTTGCGCTCGACTCTACTATTTCTATTTTCTATTTTATTTTTAGTTCTCTTCTTATGCTCTTATTTTTATTGCGTTTTTTTTCCGTTCTTGCGTATAGATGCTACCTTTTGTAAGTGTGATTTCCTTAAGTTTGTTATTTTATTTTATTTCATATTTTTACTTTTATATCTTTACTTTAAGTTTTGTTTATCTTAAGTTTATTTGTACCTTTACTTCTATTGTTTCTTCTACTCTTTTCATTTTATTTATTTTTGTTACCTACATTGTACTCTATCTTGAAATTATTTTCCTGTATTTTATTCTAGGGCTACGCTCTAGAATAATAATAAACGCTAAGTCAGTCAGTCAGTCAGTCTCTTTCCTCTCTTTGATCACGTGAGTACCGTCACTTGCATGCTTGCTTGCTCCGTTCTTTTGAGCTTGATTTCTGCTGCTTTCTGCCCTCCGAAGCGCTTCTTTCAGCTCCTATCTGTCAAGGGCTTTCTTTCACTTGACATCACATTATTGCGGTGAGTGTCTGCCTCGCTTTTCGGCGTTCTCTCGCTGTTTTCTTGGCTCTTTCTACTCTTGGAGATTATGGGTCTCTCTTTGCAGCATTTTGCTCCTGCGCTTGCGCCTTTGGCTTGAGTGATTCCGGCGTTCCGCTACCCATCACCGGCAAACGCGTGCCCGAGCGCGTTCTTAAACCCATCAGTTCTACGATCACAAGTGCGTCCCGCAACACATCACAGGCCGGCCTAGCAATCTCCAGCCAATCAGGATGCCTCTCACCTACCGAGTGTACAGGAGGTTTCTGTCGGCGACAACAGTAATCCAATGTGAGCACGATGCAAAGCACACTTTCCACGTGGAGTGCATGGAGCTCTCCACTGACTCAGCTACCTCTCCGAATGACATCTTCTGTCCTGTTTGTCAGGAATCCTGCCATTCTCGGCTTTCCGCTCCTACACCAAGTGACTCAGCCGCCGTTTGCTCTGTTCCAACGGAGTCCGACTCTGACTCCATTCTCTCCGCTCTGCTCTCCTAGATGTCGCGCATCGAGACACAGCTGCGGGATCTCTCCACTATAAAGACGCAACTACTAGATCTTTCCACTATTAACCCTTAACTCGCTGCCCTTGACACGCGACTCTCTGCTACGTCGGACACTCTCACCGCGTCCATCCTCAATCTCAAGGCGCTGCAGGATGCTCTCGGTAAGCGCATGAATGCCCTCAAGACGCAGGGCCCGCCCGGTGACCGGTCGGGAGCTTGAGGGGATCAAGGCTAAGCTGGAGACTCTCGAGCGGGCTAAGTTGAGCTTAGAACTTATTATCTTTGGTGCCAGAGAACCACTTTCTGAAACCTTGCGCGAGACCGTCTCGGGCATTGCTGCTGCTATTAGTGTGGAGGTCGCCAAGAATGGCAGGGTTCCTGACAAACAGGCAATATAACTTCTTGCTTTCGCATCCCTGCTAAAAATAGGCGCCCTTGCCCTATCACTGTTAAACTGATCACCTGCGACGCTCGTAACTAATGGATCGCCGGGAACAGAGTTAGGGCGATGCTAGATGGATCCGACGTTTCTGGTCTTTTACCTGCAGTCATTGACATCAACAAGCGGCTTTTTCCTTGTGCCCGTGAAATCTTTGGTGAAGCGCGGCGCGCTGTCGGAGAGGGACGCCTGCATTGCTTGTAGGTAAGAAATGGGTTTATCCATGTTCGGCGTCACGCTAACACCCCCCCCCCCATCTGTATCCGCGACCGCGCGCACTTGCAATCGCTGATCTCGGGGGCACCAATGCCCTCTTCGGGCGGGGATGATGTCGGGCCGTTTTCGAGCGGTGCACGCTCTTCCTCTGCTTCTGCGAGCGTTGCTGGTCCTTTGCGGCCTCCCTTGGCTCCGCGATCGATCCCTGCGCCGTCGGCTCTACTCCCTCCCGCGGGGTGCCCCTCCTAACACCAACTCGGACGCGGCTCCCTCGGCTAGGGTCCTGCGGTCCAGAAAGAACTGACGGTCTGCCCAGGTCGTCCATCTGCCTTCGGAATACCTGTCACGTGAACTGCTAGTTGTTCATTTCTTTGAATTTGCGGACTTTTTCCACCGGGAGACTTTCGACATTGTCGCTATGTCGAAGACTTGGCTTAAGCCTCACGTTTCCGACAACTTCGTCTTCCTTCCCGGCTATCGCATCATTCGACGCAATCGCGAGAAGAGGAGGGGGGGAGAGGGGGGATTGGCGTTTACGTGCGCGGCGACATCGCGCTTCTGTCCTTGCAGCGTCCCTTGGTCTCTTCAATAGCCAGCTTGAATACATGCTGCTTCGCATTTCTTTAAAGGCTTCCTGTTCTTTTCTTGTTGCCGTCATCTATCGACCTCCCAAAATCGGTCATCTCTCTATCTTTCAAGCCGACTTTAAAAAATTCCTTCCCTCTTTCCATAATGTCATCTTTATTGGAGACTTTAACATCAACCGCCCCACTCACGACCCAGAGTTTCTCTTGGATTTCTGCACCACCAATCATCTTTTCTTTGTTCCTTTCGGCAACACTCATCATACCACCACTTCACATACTAGAATCGACCATTGCCTCGTTAGTAGTCTCTTTCTCATAACGTCACACCATCAGTTTCCTGTTCCGTTCTTGTCCAACCACGACCTCATCGAGGTTTCACTCAACCTTCTCATCCATCACCTTCCTTTCCGCCTTGTCATTATCCGCGATCATTCCAGGACCGACTTACAAACTCTCCACAGTCTCCTGTCATCTTTCGACTGGCTACGCATTTGCAATTTCTCCTATGTCGATGACATGGTTCTTGCTTTCAGTCAACTCCTGACCTCTGCTCACGAACTCTTTCCGCTAAAATCATTCATAGCAAGGAGACCCCCCGCTCCTTAGATAAATGACACCATCCGAGATCTCTTGCAAAGGCGGGACGTAGCTAGGAGAGCTTTCCTCCGCCTCCTCTCTCCCTCGAGGGGGGAGACTTCCGCGTGCTGCGCAACCAAACCAAGTCTGCTATAAAATCCGCCAAAAACACCTATCTGACCAAAAGGCTTGGCTCGACCTCTAGCGCCGCTCGACTGTGGTCTGATCTGCACTCTCTGGGCCTTGCTAGCGCTGGGACCCCGTGTCCGCATCTAAATTTCTCTCTAGGAATCCTGAACACTTTCTTCTCCTCAGCTCACCTCGCCTCACCCGAGCCTCCTATCCTTCTGCCTGGCACTTTTTATATCTCTCCTCGCGACCCACCCCACTCTCTCTTCTCTCCCCTGCCTTTCTGTCTCTTTCTCGCTCTTAGCCGATCTTTCTACCTTTTATTTCTTTTATATTACACCCGATGCTCTTTTGCGTGCTCTACGCCGCAGCACCTCCAACTCTTCTGGACCTGATGACATCAACCATCGCTTCATCTTAATGTGTCTTCCGTTTATTTTTCCTTTCATTCTCAATATTTTCAACCGGTCCTTCACCACTTCTTCCTTCTTCTCCTCCTGGAAACTCTCTCACGTTATCCCACTTCCTAAATCCAAGCATCCCGCCGAACCTTCCCATTTCCGCCCTATATCCTTGTTTTGTTTCCTGTCCAAAGTCCTCGAGCGTGTTGCCTTCGAGCAACTCTCCTCTCATCTACTGACCTACAACCTCCTCAATTCTCTCCAAACCGGCTTCCGAAGGGGGCACAGCACATAGACGGTTCTCCTGAAGCTGCTAGAAAATGTGAGACTGGCTATCGATAAAAGGATGGTCACCTTGCTCGTCCTGTTCGACTTTACCAAGGCCTTTGATACGGTCTCTCATGATCTTCTTTTTTGTAAGTTGCGCTCCTTCCGCCTGTCTCCCTCCGCCTGCTAATGGGTGCGGTCCTACCTCACGGGGCGTCACCAGTGCGTGGCCCGGACGGCTCTTTCTCGTCTTGGACGCCTGTTGCTGCCGGGGTTCCCCAGGGCTCGGTTCTCGGCCCCCTGCTTTTTTCACTTTTCATCATCGATCTCAGATCCACCCTAAGTCATTGCAACCATATCTTGTACGCGGGTGATCTGTTAATTTACATTCACTTTCCACCTACTGACATCAACGCCGCTCTCGTCAAGGTCAGAGCGGACATTACCGCAATCGAGTTTTGGGCTCAGAACAACTCCTTCATCCTTAACGCTCGCAAAACTAAATCCATGCTCCTGGGGTTCTCTAAATTCATTAACAGCATTTCCTCCTCTTGCATCCAACTACACCTCAACGGTGCATTAATAGAATCAACCGACAAAGTCACAAACCTCGGCATCTGCCTATCCAGCTCTCTCAGTTGGTCGGAGCAAGTACGTGGCACTTTGAGCCGCGTCAACGGAATCTTTTGGCGGCTAAAAGCTTTCTCCAATTGCCTCTCCTTGCGCCTCCGTACTCAGCTCGTCATGGCTTTCATCTTCTCCGTCTTTGATTACTGTGCGGCCCTCTTTACCGATTTGACGGGGCAACAAAAATTAAAGCTAAGACGCCTAATGAACTCATGCGTACGGTTCATTTACAATCTTCGCAAGAATGCGCACACTTTGGGGTATTATGAGAGGCTAGGGTAGCTCAGCTATGAAGACAGGAGGGAGTATCTCACATGTTGCCTCCTATTTTCTATCATCCTCAATTTGTTTCCCCTCTATCTCTTTGAAAACTTCCGTCCTCAGCACCGTCCTCTCTCACACCTGCGCTCCTCTCGCTCCTTTTCCCTCGATCTCGCTGTCCCTTTCTGTCGCACCTCCACCTACCAACGTTCCTTTCATTCGACTGCGTGTTTCTTATGGAATAATCTTCTTCCTGTCGTCAAGGAGGCCGCCTTAACTAGCGCCTTTAAGCGCTCGCTTTTTGGCTAGTTGATGAGCCGCTGAGAGAGCTGGATAGGCAGATGCTTCCCCCCTCGGCTCGAACATAACGTTCATCAACGTTACTCACCACTATTGTAATTACCATTATGTTATTTTATTTCTTTTGTTTTTGTTTATTATAGTTGTTTTTTCTTTTGTTGCTTACTATTCTCCTGCAACTTTATAAGATCTTAGTTTGTAAGTGATATTGTTATTCTCTATGTTCTACTGTACTTCTGAGTGTCCTTACAGGGCTTGCCCTAGGACAAAATAAATGCTTATTCATTCATTCATTCATTCTTTTTCTCTCTCTCTCTCTCTCTCTGTCTATCGCAATACTGTCGTCTCTTGCGCTCTCGACGTTTGCAGGCAGTATCGCGCAAATTCAAAATCACCATTCCCGCGCTCTCTCTCCGGGAGAAACCGACCTTCAGTGCTCGGAAGTCACTTGCTCAAGTATTTAAACCAAGTCTACTGAATATAGATAGAACACGCAACGTTGAGATCTCTAAGACTCAAGTTGTAAAATTACACGTACAAGAGGCACTATAATAATTTTTATATCTTTATTTAGTCACTTGACACTTGTTTTAAACGTTAATTCATTTGAAATATACATTTACATTAACTCTGACAAAAGTGAGATACGCATTGGAGAAAGGTAGGGAGATAAAAACAGATTTAATAATGAGCATTCGGTCTAATTACCTTTGCTTTGTTATCTTTATTCATATGCACTTTGTTAATCATGCGTTATAACACTTGGAAAATTTATTGCACAGCACTTGTAAGAGCATAATATTGACTCTAATTAAAGCAAAAAATGTATATTTTTAGTTGCACGTATTTATTATTTATATAAGCCCATTCACGCGTATTTTGCACCACACAAACAAATTCGGCAGAAAGAAACGTCGTAGGTTACAAGTTAGGAAACCTATCATATCGCAACAATCATGGTCGCAGCCACGTGATGTATCACATGGTTGCTTGCATGCTGATAGTGTAATAGCGAGCGCCACACGCTACTTGTGTCAAAAAAATGTAGTGGGCAAAATTCGAGGGCGATCTTAATGTAAAACGTCGAGATTTGGACTTTGCGCGATATCTCCGCACGTAGGGCACAAAGAGAAAAAATAAAAACACTTTTATTATACATTCGAACCCGAGCTATCGATTGAGACTACTCAGAACTTGATTGGTTCAGCCGGTGTTGAGATCTGATAATCTTGTATTTGTGGAACTCGCTAACTCGCGTAAAAGAGGTTTGGTCTTTCTCTCTTCTCCTGTATTGGCGCAAGACGCGACCGCGCCTCTTGATTTAATTTAAAATTGACGATTGCGTTTCCGAAATCTCGAGGAATCTCCACAGTTGAAGGACAAAAAAAGAAAAGTACCAATTGGCCTGAAAATTGTTGTAGCCGCTCCTCTAGATGATGTAGACTCCTTTCTTGTTACGATCCTGAAGAAGCACTTGCATTTCCTTATCACGTTGCCGCTGCTTTTACCTTTTAGCATGAAGCTAACGTAATTCTACGGCGACCGCCCTAAGAGAATTCCCCTCGGTGGAGAGTTGAAGTTTAGCAGGCGTACGAATACGCATTCTCTTTTGAAGAGGACGTCCTTCTGCTCTAGCAGGAGTCACTGCCGTTAAATCTTCAAAGATATTCATGATCTTACGTGGCCCGAAATCGGACAAGCCCCAAAATGTTGTACTCGACGATATGAGCACACAGTTCACTCGCGCAGACACTCGTTCTTGCGACACAAAAGAAAAAAATACTTTTTTACAAAAGAAACATTACTTTAATCTAATAGCTTACAAGGAAAACCCTTGAGATGGTCCTCATCGATTTTAATAAAATTTTATGGGTGGTATGTGTAGTATTTACTCATACCTCTATTGTAGTAAAGCCGTTTCACAACTTAGGCATTCTCAAGAAAATGATGGTTAAATATTTCTAGCATCTATAGTACTGTTACAGAAAGAGAATTGTCGAGTTAGCGCTATAGCGTGGATCGTTAGGACGTCGACTAATACGCGTGGGATCCCAGGGTCGATCCCCGTGGATAACATTTTCTTTTCTTCTTTAAATCTTACATTTTTAAATTGTTATAAATAATTTTTAAATTGTTTTTAATTATTTAATATCAAATGTTATTTTAAAAAATTTAAGGAATTTAGAAATATTTGTCTATTATTAATTAAATTAAAATTTTTCATGAACACAAGAAAATATATTTTCAATAAAAATTTACAATGACTGTTTTAAGAACGTCAAAATAAATGTTTATAAATCGTTATACCTACAACGGTCTCCGAGTAAACTTTTATGATAAGTATTTATGATAACTTTTTATGATAAGTCTATAATCAGTGAATGATTCTAAACACAGTATGAGAACGAGAAATGCAAGTGTGTTTTTCTGTCCATATGTAAAAATCAGTAAAAGATTATAACTTATAGATACTATAGATGTTAGATATTAGATATTATTTCTAGATATTAGCGACACAATTAAATAATCCATTGTGAAAAAATGCGTTTAAACTTTTGATTGCTATACCAATTATCGCAATGGGAAAATTGTCTACTTCAACATTGTGCTCTTTTCATTAATAAAATATTAAGATTGCCTTCAATAAAATATCTGTCATTACAAACACTCCGTTGACTATATTCTTTCGCTTATTTATTATTACCTGTGAATAAGGAGAACAGCTCACAAAATATATTTTTTTATGGTCAAATAATAACAAGTTTAATTTTTCAAAGTAATACTTATTTGACATATTAAAGACTTTCAATCCGCTTTCTTTTAATTAAATTTTGAGTAATTACTTAGTAAACCTGACTTTATTATCAAAAATTCCTTTAGAATATTTCAAAGATGTGACCAATCAAACTGAAGTTACAGAGACTAACTGTCAGAACACTAGCACTACGATACATTCGTAATCGTTGACGCAGCGTCCGATCATGAACGTAAAAATAAATAAGAAAAAAACGTGATGCCGATCCTCAGCCATCAATGCAACGCACTGTACAAGAAAATCATTAGTAGAAATATTTATAATAAATACTTCTTGATAGCTTAGCGTCCTAAAACGGAACAAAAACCGGCCGCAAATCTTCTGTATAATCGAACAATATTCCTTTGGTCAGATTCTCAATCTCGGCCGAAGAAAGGGCATAACAATACATATATAAATTAAAAAAATATATAATTCTCTTTTTATTGCGTTGTTACATATTGATAAGTTAATAATTGTAAAAACATTCCATTAACTTAAAGGAAACATAATACATATATAAATTAAAACAAAATAATTTTTTCGTTATTGCGTTGTTACAAATTAATAAATTAAAAATTATAAAAAAATTCCATTAACTTAAAGGAAACATTTTATATACACACACACACACACACACACACACACACACACACACACACACACACATACGCACGCACGCACGCACGCACGCACGCACACACGCACAGGGTGATTCAGGTCGTTCGGGAGATTTTGCACGTACGTATTCTTTATAAAAAATTGAATCGAAAATGTTAATAGCAAAATGTTGAGGGGTCAATAGTTTTTAAACGGTGAACGTTTGAAAGTATCTAACCACAGAGTGTGATGTTAGCGCCCCGTGACGGGCACCGTTAAACGGCACGGTGCCAAACTTCAAGTATTGTAAAGGTTCCATGAAATCTCTATTAACATCTTACGTTCAATTTAATTGACAAGAAGTAATGTCAATTGCAAACTCGTTAAAACATCAATTATTTGAATAAAAAAAATGTGTGTTTTTAAAATACATTTTATGTGTAAATAAATAAATTGATAAATAAAATTAATATTAATTATGTTATTTAATCAAATAATATTAAAAGCTTTCCAAACATTTCCAAAACTTCTTTGTCAAAAGTTTTATCAAAAACAATATTGGAAAAAATTTACATTTAAAATTTGCATGTAATACACTTGACAGCAAAATTAAAGGATCATCTATTCCGACTCCGAAAAATAGAAGTAATTCAAGAGAGTGTAACTTTGTCAAAAATGTAAAAAATGTTAAAGAAAGCATTTTAGAGCTTGAAATCTCTAATTTTGAGTTTGATAAGGCATTAAACGATTTACAGATTGTTTACAAAGTTACGCGGATTCAAATGGGGATGGGTCGAATCTTTAAATTTTTTACAAATTCAGTCAACAAACATGCAAATTAAAGGAAAAAATTCATGCTTTCGAATGCTGTAAACTGCATTTGTTTGCGACTTTTATTTCACGCTGTGCAACTTGGCAAAATTTTCACAATATTTTGACATTTGTCTGATTCTTTTTACGAAATTTGCAAAGCTCCACGGCGTGAAATGAAAATTCCCCAAAAATGCGGTTTACAGCATTCAAAAGCGAGAATCTTTATCTTTAATTTGCGCACTTGTTGAGTGTTTTACAATTTTTATTCACTGAATTATTCAACATTGATGCAAAAAAGGCCATTTTTGCTTCAGTGTTGCATAACTCACAAAGTCAGTGAAAAAAATTGTACAACGCTCAACAAGTAAGCAAATTGAAGATAAAAATTCACGCTTTCGAATGCTGTAAATCACATTTTTATTTTATGTCGTGGAGCTTTGCAAAATTTGTAAAAAATTTAGAGATTTGACCCATCCCCATTTGAATCCGCGTAACTTCGTAAATCTATAAGTTGTTTAATGACTTATCAATTTCAAAATTAGAGATTTCAAGCTCCAAAATGCTTTCTTTAACATTTTTTTACGATCATTTTTGACAAAGTTACATTCTCTTGAATTACGCCTATTTTTTGGAGTCGAAATAGATGATCCTTTAATTTTGCTGTCAAGTGTATTATACGCGAATTTCAAATGTAAATTTTTTTAAATATTGTTTTTTATAAAACTTTTGACAAAGAAGTTTTGGAAATGTTTGAAAAGCTTTTAATATTATTTGATCAGATAACATAATTAATATTGATTTTATTTATAAATTTATTTGTTTACACATAAAATGTATTTTAAAAACACACATTTTTTTTATTCAGATAATTGATGTTTTAACGAGTTTCCAATTGACATTACTTCTTGTCAATTAAACTGAACGCAAGATGTTAATAGAGAGTTTATGAAACTTTTACAATACTTGAAGTTTGGCACCGTGCCGTCAAAGGTGCCCGTCAAAGCGCCCGGCCAGCCGCTTGGTTGCGCCGCCCTTAACGACGCCAACATCACGCCCTATGGTTGGATACTTTCAAACGCTCACCGTTTAAAAACTATTGACCCCTCAACATTTTGCTATTAACATTTTCGACAATTTTTCACGAGGAATACGTACGTGCAAAATCTCCCGAGCGACCTGAGTCACCCTGTATATACATAACATATATATATATATATACACAGGGTGTCCGGGAACTAGGAAACTTATCGCTTTGACAACATAAAGAAGATGAAAAGAAACAAAAAAGTTTTATACCATTTTACGATATTTGCTATAATTATCGAATTATAAAATAAAATGTATGAGCCAATGTGCGATGATGCCGCGCCATCGTGCCTAGCTCGTAGACAAGAGCGCGCGACGGGATAGATGACGCAGCGTTGTTTGAATTTGCACGGCGCGACGGTCTGAATTCGCCGCACCGCGTGTACATACACTGCAAAAAACAAAATTGTTATTTTAGTTAAAGCGTCTTCTTATACATTTGATAAATAACACATTTGATTTTTGCAACGTATGTACACGCGCTGCGGCGAATTCAGATCGTCAAGTCATGCAAATACAAACAACAACGCTTCATCTGTCCCGTCGCGCGTTTTTGCCTGCGAGCTAGGCACGATGACGCGGCGTTACCGCACATTGACTCATACGTTTTATTTTATAATTTGATAATTATAGCAAATATCGCAAAATGGTATAAGACTTTTTGTCCCTTTTCATCTCCTCCATGTTGTCAAAGCAGTAAGTTCCCTAGTTTCCGGACTTCTGTTATCATATATATATATATATATATATATTGCGACCGCACTCACGAGCGTGGTGCAACTGCGTTAATTGCTCGTGGCGCTAGTTAGGTAGCCAGGGGGTTCGCGAAGTCGCTCACATCAAGTGCGCGAAATTAGACGATATGATTGGGCGCCAGGCACGAGCGAGCGTGCCGCTCTGAAATCGGGACGTGACCGATCTCTCGATTCACGCCCGAAAAGAAATGCGAAAACACTCTACGTCGTCACGAGCAATAACGGGCTCCCTTAACCGGTAGCTCAGCCACGGAATTGGCAGAGGGGGTGGTTCGCGACGGACGGGGTGACAGAGGAGAGCGAGGGAACTTAGAGAAAACGCTTCAGTCCGATAGAAAAATGAACAATATATTTCCGAGATATAACGCTACTCACAAGGTTCTGCGACGGGGCCTCGCGACCCGGACGCGAGCGGAAAATATCGCGCGGTCGTCGGTACGACCGAACGGAGAGAGTCACAATTCCATTCTGAGCAGTGGCAGACAAACACCGTGCACTCTCGCCACTCTACACACGCACTCTCAGTTCACGCAAAATTATGGCGATTCGGCACGAAGCAAGCGTTCGGAAGTACGCTGAACAAAACGGACATCGCCCAACAGAAACGCATACATACGCTACTACAGACGACATACAAGAATGTATCACAATTAACGCGACTTGGCTGTGGTGTCGGCGACGCTCTCAATAAACGGAACCGAACGAATCCCGACGCGACTTAATCGGATGAGGCGCACGGCGGCCGAGCACGCGGACAGCACGCGATCACTGGCGTGTTCCCGGCGGAGGATTTTACGGCGAACGATAACTCTATCGGCAGCTACCGCGCGCACGACTCATCTGACCGACGAAATTGGTGGCTTTACACAAGTCTCGTTCGTCTCACCACGACGCTGGCCTGGCTCGCAAATCGTCCTCGCACGGGGATGTGGCACGTCCTCGGCTCCCGTCGTCTCGGCTCGTGGCAGCGCACTCGTGACGATTCACAGCGAAGTGATCGATAGTGCGAGGAAATTCGGCAGGCGACACGCAGGATCTCTCGCCCCACGCACGGGGGTTCGTCGCGCCGCGCTATTGGTTCCGCCTTATAATGCGGTCCTCGCGACCCTCTAATCAGGCTGTCGCGCCGCGGCGCGCAATTCGAGGTAGGTTGGTCTCTTCGGGCAGCTCGCGACTCTTCCCGTGGTTTTCCCGAGGCCGGACGGCTATCCCTACGGACTCTTCGACGTCCGGTGCCCCCGCGCTCGGGACCACGTCAGGAACTTTCTCTCGCAGCTCCTCGTTCGGGGTCTCCTACGCGATGATCAGCGTGAAGTGTCGACTTCCCCTACGCCGGACCTCCCCTCTTTGTGTCCTGCAATTTCAGCGGCTTTACTGTTGCGTACAGGCGCGACGGTAAGAGATAACGCAATTAAAATGAAGAGAGATCACCTGTCGTGCGCGCTACTGCGATCCTGCGCACGGTCCGGAAGGTCTCAAGTGGCGGGAGGTCCTCCTTCTTCTAGTCTGCTCGCCGGGTGAGATTTCGTCGATACAAAAATTGAATATTCGCTAGCCGCCGATCCGCAAAACGTCGCTAAAATTAACGGACGGACACACGCACACAAAACAAAGACGCGAAATTGCAAGCGCACTCGCCGACACGTCCGACTCCGAGCCGAGAGGACGTAAAGCCGCAGCGTGCGCTCCCCGTTCGGATCCCATGATCCCTGTGACGGACAGCCAAACGGGATGTCACGTCACAATATATATATATATATATATATATATATATTTATTTATATTTATATTTATATTTATATTAGTACAAATATAATTCTTTTATTATTGCGTTTTTAGATAAGTTAATAATTGTAAAAACATTACATTAACTTAAAGGAAACAAAATACATATATAAAATAGAAAAAATATAATTCTTTTGTTATTGCTTTATTACATCTTAATAAGTTAATAATTATAAAAACATATTTGTTTTGCGTTGTTTAAAATTGCCGCTTAGTGTGACATAGGCTTTGACAAATTTCTGATTGGTGCTTTTGGAAATATGCGCAAGAGCATACCCTTGTCTTTATACCATGGACTTGTTCTATCAACTCACAAAAACATAAGTGAACTGTGTACGACATCTTGTATGATTTTTAAAGCATTAATATTACTATTTCGGTTTCATGACTATATTCCTAGTCCAACGAATGTGCGGTGCAAAGTTTAAGATGAAAAATGTAAAAATTAAAAATTATTAATTGGCACCAAGAACCGTTGTGACATAAGTTTTCTATTCTCATATTATACACAGAAATGATAGGATAAAAACTTACCTCATAAAGATTGACACTCAAACAAACCACAGCAACCATTATTAAACAGAAGTGCGATCCCTGAAAGCTGGATAATAAAAATGCGGAGAACCTTTAAACAAAGTTAATACAACATTGTATTTTATATCTTTTATTATATAAAAATATTATTAAATAATATTAGCTGCACTAACTTGATAGCTTTACGATGAATATCTACAGCATAAATTATTTCTTTATAAATTATAATTTTGTCCTTCAAGCTAATATATTCTTGCATATTTAATAGCATTGCTTTTTCAATGCGGTAACTGTAAATAATTTCTTATTATAAGTTATAGATATATAAAGATTCTCACTAAAAAGAGATTAAAAAAATAATAACACCAAAATGTAGTACCCTTGAAATTGTCAATAGATTAAGTGTAAATAGATTAATAAGTTCAAATAGGCTAATCAAGTTATTTTTGATTTATTATATATTTGTTTACCGTTTGTTTTAGGCAGACTCGTTTCTGGTGGCTCATTACGGTTTGATCTTCTGAACTGACAAGTCACTACCAGTGAAGTATGATTGTACAAGTTTGTACAAATAATTTCTTAAAGTTAAGTGAGAACAAAATGTGACTGGTATTTAATAACATGTGGGCTCCTTTGGGTGAGTATTTCACAATGAATAAACAGTAAAATTTTTAGCCAGATATTTAAACTCAGTGTTTAATGTTTAATATAGTGACTGTAAATTAATCTTCCTATAAGTGAAATGGTTCACTGGCATACAATGGCATCAATCAACTTATTTTGTTTTGAATCGGTGGATTGGCCGGCCAAGGAGCTTCCCGCATAAGAACACTTAAATAACATTGTTCAGGAAGGAAAGAATTTTGTAGCTGAGGGTGACTCAAAGCTGACAATAAGTCGAAACGTCCTACGTAGTTTATGGAAAGATAATAAAATTGTTACAGTATCACGCATCAACAATCGCGGTTACTCTTATTAACCTATTTAAACTTAATCTATTGTAAAAAATACAAAGAAAAATTGCAAGAAATATATAAATATTTCCTAACAAATCATATTTAGTATGTAATCATTTGTCGTATTCATATATAAAAAAATTTAATTATGTTTATAATTTATAATAAAAATTTTATATAAAAACTTTTACTTATATATTTATATAAGTAAAAGTCTGTAAATTACAATGTGACAAAGAGACGATTAAAGTAGATCAATTTTTACTCCTGAAAAGATAAGTAAGAATAGTATACTTTTTGTTAATTTTTAAACTGCGCTAAAGATAATTCTAAATTTTAAAAAATTTTAATTTTTTGGAAAAGTATTAACATCACTATATGTAACTATATAAGTATGAGAAACAATTATGACAACATATATTAATGAAAAAATATATTAAAACTTTACAGTAAAACATATTAACCTATTAAAGCCTATGACCAGCAAAGGTACTTAGAAAATAACAATTAGAAAAAGGATCAAAACATAAAAAACATATTGACATAAAAAACATATGACAAAAATCAATTTTGTCACTAATTGTTACAAATATGTAACGCTGGTAGTTTCTCGGTTACGGGATTTAGGTTCAGGATCGGTTGCTCGGATGTGCTCGCCGGATGTCCGGGTTCGTGTCAAATGATAACGCCGTGGTTTGGTAGTGAAAACGAAATAGTTGGAATATATTTTGCTATGGTTTAGTACAAAAGAATCATAAGGTCCCGATATCGTTATCGGATAATACTGAACTCCACGAATAGTATTACGGCACTGGAGTGCTTAATTGTGCGGTCGTCGGCCCGCGTGAAACTAAGAGAACGGTCACAATGTATTCGCGGCGTACTTAATATCTAAACACTTAGAAGAAACGGATTTTAGAAACTCTGGAAACGGACGGACCCGTGTTATGCGCTATGCGCTCGGAGGTAGCAATCGGGGTTGCTCGGTTAACAATCATCGGTTCCGCGGACAAGAAAATATAATTCGCGGTGTCACTAAATATTAAAGAACGGACTCGGATAGTTATAGCAACAGACGGACAGGCATTATGCGCAAGGCGCTCGGAAGCAATGATCGGAGTTGCCGTGAAGCGGCTAACTTAACTTACGGTTAAACGGGCCGTGATTGGCCCGCGCGACGGACGGTCGCGATCGCGGAATCGGCAGTGCGTGGTGCAGCGGACAGTTCCGCGATACGCGAGAGCGGTCGACGGTAGAGACCTAAGCGGTCTCTCCCTGCGGAGTGTTGTCACCCCGTAGGGAACAGGTTTGCGAAATGAGCCGGAGGACGGCGTCGAGCATTCCCGACGACGGTGCTGGTCTCGAGAATCCCCGAGAACGGAATTGCGGGACGGACGGTTTCTATTGGCCGAGAATACCCAGCCGCGGAAACGACGAGTATTCCCGTCGCGGACGGAGGATGGGATCGGCCGAGTATTCCCAGCCGTTAGGACCGACGAATATGCCCGTCGCGAGAAAGTTAGAACGAGAATGCCCGTTCCCGAGGAAGTGCTTGAGAATGCCCAAGCTAAGGAGCGTCGAGAATACCTGGCGCAGGAGCGGAGTAGGTTTGAGATCGGTGGCTCGGAGCGATCTGATTTCTGCTGCCCGCTGCCGGCTTATATAGCGGTCCGCGCGGTCGCAAATCAGCGCGCGCGGTAGGGCCGGCCGGAGTCGGAGCGTTTGCCGAACGCGGCGCGCGGCACGCATGGTAGCGCGTGATCACGGCAAGCTTAGCTGAGCGCGTGCACGTGCTCGGTCTTACGCGTTGCGTTCGGTGTTTGGACCGGAGTGGTGGCACGGCGGAGAGACGTAACGTTACAAATAAATTATTAAAAATTGATTATAGAAGAAAAGTAATTGCGCAAATCGATTCTATGGGAAAAATCACTAAGAAAATACATATGATTCTTAATTGTGATAATTATGATAATTGTCAAAATTGTTGTAAATAAATTAGTTGCAAAATTGATTTTTGCTTTTTATATCAATAATGTTTTCTTACATTCCGATTCTATTTCCAATTGTTACTGTTTGCCTATATTTACTGGTATGGTCATGATCAGGAACAGATGTTAATTATTCATAAAGAAAAGTTTGTTAAGCTTAAGAAATATATTTCTTTGAATTTTATTTTTTTGAAGTAAAAGAAATATTGGATTGAAGAAAAATATTTATAAATTTAATGAAATATTTTTTTAAATACAAAAAAGCATCATCCAATTATTAAATTTTTAATTATAAAAAAAGATTTTTTTAATTTTTTAAATGTTGTAACATAAATAAAAATAATTTGTTTTCTTAAATAAAAAAAATTAACAAATGATATATACAAAGGTTAAGGTTCTTATAAATAAATTAAAATTAGGAAATAATGAGCTCAAGAGCCACGCAGGATGTCAGACGCAAATAAATAAATCACAGCATAAATCCAATCAAGCAAACGTTTCGACCTTTAATGACAGTCTTCCTCAGTACAGATTTACAAGTCTATAAAACAACAAATTAATTGCACTAATTAAGATATAAACTTATCGAAATAAACAAATGAAGATCAAAAATAAAAACAAGTTACCGAACAAATAGAGATTGTGCAAAACCGCGATGTATGTACATACATCTTCTTTTAACGTTTTAACATAATAACATAATAAACGACCTCATAGGGCGTGTACAAAGACAAGAGCTTCGTAAAAAATTGGTTGCTAACAAATAAATAAATAAGAAAGTAATATTAAAATAATGACTTTTAAACTTGTAACAGACAACAATACAAATTAAATAAACAGTTAAAAAAAATAAACAAAAAATAAATAAAAATAAATATAAATATAAAATAAAAGAAAGCTGTACAAATGATAAGATATAAAATTGTAAAAAAAAACATTATAAAAAATTATGCAAAATAAAGAAGGGAAATAATCAAGACAAAAAATTATATATGGTACAAAATACCTCTAAGCACCGAAACTCGTGTCACAGCATTGTGAAATGGGATGTTACATCTCGGTGAGAATGGATACAAATAATAAGGACCGAAACGAGATAGTCTTGAACAATGGCCTGAACAAAAGAAATAGAAAGAGAAGGGATGACGAACTTAAGAAGGGAGATAATACAATCGAGGATAGGAAGATACACATCCGAGAGGAGTTTGGTATCGCTTTGTTTATTGAGTCCATGCAATTGATTTTTGATGTGTAACATCTTGGATATAGATCTTTTAACATAAGATGGCACTTTGTCTAAAATTTCCACGTTCTCCCAATCAAATTTGTGGTTTTCTCCAACACGATAATTTAAATTAATTAAAAAGATTAATTTAAATTATTTAAATGTAGAAAGCATGTTTAAATAAAAACTTTTTTTAATTTAAAAAAGCAAGATTTAACTAAATCATTTTGTAAACTTAAAAAAAATTATTTTTTTATACAAAAAAGTATTATTTTTTGTTTTAAACTATTAAAGCCCATGACGAGACCAGCAAAGGTAGCTAAAAAATAACAATTAGAAACAGGACCGGGATTGTCTACGGTCTAAAAATTGTCTACGGCCTCCGGCTTTGCCGCGATGGGTCTTCTTGCCCATGTTGCTTTACAAAAAATTGCCATTTTGTCTATTAATAAAAATTTCCAATTAATAAAAAAATAAAAATAAATTCTTACCGTTTTCTGTTCGGTTAATTATTTTAAAGAGAGAGAGGATTGTTATAGTAAGCGTGCGCGTAGGAGTGCAGCGTGAGGAACAGCAGGAGTGAACTTGAAAGTTACAATTTAAATTATTAACTAATTAGATTTTGAATTGTAAGATTGACAATTAATTTAATTCTGATTTAAAATTAAACATTTTTAGTTCAATTTTAAATTTGAGTTTTTGAACGCCGAAGAATAAATCAGGATGCTGGTGAGTTTTTAAAAAAGGAAGAAAGGTTATGAAATATGTCATGGAAAGGAAAAAAGGTGGCGAAGAAGGCGCAAACACAAGTGTGAAGCCTGGTCGCGCGCAGTTTAAAAAAACACACCTTTTAGGGTCAAAGGAAGAATGGAAAGAAGAGGACAGAAAGTGGTGCAGGCAAGTTATGCCGCGACCAACCTCTGAACCTGAGAAAAGGAGAACAAGGAAGGAGAGAAGGAGTGTAGGTTAGGCCGAGACCGCACTCAAGCATACGCTCGGTGTGGTTCAACTGCCATGTCCTATAAAGGAGAGGAAGTGAAGGAAGGAGACATCCCAATGCTATTCCTCGGCTGCCTTGTTTGCGAGAATAACCCTCCCGTCGTTTTGATCCCTCTGCCAGTCTTACCTTTGAGTGGCCGCCTGTCAAGCGCACACTCCGACTGTTCAGAACGATCTGTTCGAAAAATGCTCTGCGCGCGCTTTTTTCATACGCTCCGGACGCGCGAGGGTGGTTATGGGTTTGAAAATGGCGTTGAAACGCGTCCTCGCGGCGCGATGGTGAGTAGCGCGCGGCGAGAGGAAGGACAGCTTTGCACCGCCACGGCGCCACTTCCTTATGTCTCCGCATTGCACCAAGGCATGTGTGGCTATACACTCGCGATCACGATTATTAAGTATTTTGTTCTTTGTAATATTTCTATCATTTTTTATAGCAAAAAAACGAAAAGTTAAATAATGTAACGTCGCAAATGTAACATCACACCTCTCTTTCTAAAATACAAGAACACAAATTATTACACATTGTAAATATTATTCTTTTAAACAACAGTTCTAATTTATACTATTCAAATCCCACCATTATGTGTAATTTCAAGAAAAAAATTTTAACTATTTCCATTTCTTTACACTTTTCATATTAAACATTGTAAGATACTCGGATAAATAGCATCATGCTGATTATACCTTATCACAATTTTAACGACAGTTTTCATTAGAAATATTTACGTAGTAATATAGCGTATTGTTACTGTAAATGTAAGTAATGTCATTAAATGTGATTTAATATATTATTGTTAAAAAAATATGAAGTTTAACATTAAAAAATATGTTGCTGCTGTAATTGTGCTTAAATTGATGATTGTAGAGCAAAATATTCTATTAGAACTGCGATAAATAATTATTTATCGCAGTTCTAATAAAATATTTTGCTCTAAAATCATTAATTATTTTATTTTTCTTATAATAATGTATTAAATTACATTTAATGACATTACTTACATTCACAATAACAATGTGCTATATTATTATGTAAATATTTCTAATGAAAACTGTCGCTAGAACAAGGATAAATTATAATCAGCATGATACTATACTATTTATCTGAATGTCTTACCGTGTTTAATTTGAAAAGTGTAAAGAAATTATAATATTTTTTTCTTGAAATTACACATAATGGTAATATTCAAATAGTATTAATTAGAACTGTTGGTTAAAAAGATAATATTTACTTTTAGAAGGAGAGGTGTGATGTTACATTTGCGACGTTACATTATTTACTTTTCGTTTTTTTTGCTATAAAAAATAATAGAAATATTACGAAGAACAAAATACTTAATAATCGTGATCGCGAGTGTATAGCCACACGTGCCTTGGTGCAATGCGGAGACATGAGGAAGTGGCGCCGTGGCGGTGCAAAGCTATCCTTCCCTTACTATAATATGTTCTTGTACTTTAGAGAAAGATGTAGTGTTACATTTGCAAAGTTACGTTATTTAACTTTTGGTTTTTTGTTATAAAAATGCTATAAATATTACAAAGAAAAAAAATATTTAATAATCGTGATCGAGAGTGTATCAAGAAGCGCGGTCGAGCTTTGCGCCAAGTGCATGCTTTAGCGAGTCACAGACCGACTCTCTTACGCGAGTCAGCGAGTTCAAGCACAACGAGATTATTTGATCTTACAAGGGAAGGACCAGGTGAGAGACCCTGGGATTTTGATCCCAATTTTTTTAGTTATTCTGGAAACGAAAAAAAAGTTTACGTCTTCCGGCGTTTCATTGAATAGGCCTTAGTTTCGAAATAATAAATTTGTGAAAATTGGCCATACTGCGACATATGAGCCTTCCCGGTAACTGTTCTCGCAACCAGTGCAGTCGGCTTCGTGCGTTAGGTGCTTGCTTCACAATCGTAAGATCCGGGTTCGCTCCCAGATGTGTGCAATATTCTTTTTTCCTTTTTTTTTTTAATAAATGTATTTATTTATCTTAATGATATTAATATAGTATGCAAATTTCTAAAATAGAAAATTTAATTTAATATTATTTTCTAAACTTTAATATAAATTTAATTTGAATTCAAGTAATATTTGAAATAATAAATAGGTAATAATAGTAATAATATAAATAAAATGCAATACTTAAATAATTAACTTTTGTAATAAAAGTATTTACATTTACATTCACAATCAGATGTTTGTTTATTATTCTCTTTTACAATTAATTATTTTAAAAACTAGAATTTTAAAATACTGTTAATATTATTTCCAATAAAATTTTAAATTAAACAATTCGAAAATTTAGATACGTTGCCTTTATATGTTATCCATTTCAAATAACTTATATATTATTATTATTATTACCTATTTATTATTTCAAATATTATTACTTGAATTCAAATTCCCTTCAAATTAAATTTAAATTGAAGTTTAGAAAATAATATTAAATTAAATTTTCTATTTTAGAAATTTGCATACTATCTTAATATCATCAAGATAAATACATTTATTAAAAAAAAAAAGAAAAAAAAAGTTGCACACATCCGGGAGCGAACCCGGATCTTACGATTGTGAAGCACGCACCTAACGCACGGAGCCGACTGCACTGGTTGTGAGAACAGTTACCGGGAAGGCTCATACGTCGCGCCGCGGAATGGCCAATTTTCACAAATTTATTATTTCGAAACTAAGGCCTATTCGATGAAACGCCGGGAGACGTAAACTTTTTTTTCGTCTCCAGAATAATTAAAAAAATTGGGATCAAAATCCCAGGGTCTCTCACCTGGTCCTCCCCTTGTTAGTAACGGCTGAACCAATCAAATTCTGAGTAGTTTTAATCGATAGCTTGGGAAAAATGGCATAATAAAAGTGCTTTTATTTTTTCTCTCCGTGCCTAATGTGTATAGATATCGCGACGCAAAGTCCAAATCTCGACGTTTTACATGTTAAATTAAGAAACGTCGTCATTATTATCGTCACTCTCGCATTTTGTCCAGTATATCTTTTTGACACAGAGTTGTTGTTAGCGCTTAACACTACACTATTAGCTAGAATGCGACCATGTGATGCATCACATGGTCGCGATCATGATTGCTGCGATGGCCGTGACATGACAGGTTTCCTAACCTGTAATCTGAATCGCCAATAATATCTCGGTTTGCGAGGCAGACGACACTTTTTTTGCCGAATTTGTTTGTATAGTGCAAAATCGCGTTGATTAAATGAGCTTGTAATAAATACGTGCAGTTAAAAATATACACTTTGCATTAAAGTGTTATAACGCAGGATTAATAAAGTGCACACAAATATAATAACGAAGCAAAGCTAATTAGACCGAATGCTCATTATTAAATCTGGTTTTATTTTCCTACTTTCCTCTAATGTAATTTTTTAACTCTAGCATTAATGTAAATAAATTGACCTTTGAAACAAATGTCAAATAATTAAATAAAAATATAAAAAATGATTCTAATGCCTGTTGTACATGTAATTTGACAAGTTGAGTCTTAGAGGTGTCAATGCTGCGTGTTCTCTCTGGTTTCAAAAATTTGTGACTAGATTAATGTATATAAACCCGGGGGTTGAGCTACCTACCGTGCGTCTCCGGGTGGCGGATAGGAGAACGGCTGGAAAGGCCGGCTCCCCCGGTGATAAAATCTTGTGTGGGACCAGGGTACTTCCGGTTAGGTTAGGTTAGGTTAGGAGAC
Source organism: Solenopsis invicta (assembly GCF_016802725.1). Classification (NCBI taxonomy): domain Eukaryota; kingdom Metazoa; phylum Arthropoda; class Insecta; order Hymenoptera; family Formicidae; genus Solenopsis; species Solenopsis invicta. The sequence goes on from NC_052667.1 coordinate 15,552,039, forward strand.
TATAACTGGCCTCCCAGGTATAAAACCCTGCGTGGGATCAGGAAAGCCGCTGCCGTGGACCAGATCCCTAAGCCAAGTTGTAAACTATCGTGGCGACGGATGCGTGGCAGCAGTGAGGGAGCAGTGTCTCGAACGATGCCTCTAGGGCATCAGGCGACACCCGAGAGTAAATAGCCTTACCCACGCATGCGGGGCTCTGCCTGCGTGAGCAAACCTTTATTTCTCTAGCTGCTCGTGGGACTCATATGGACACCTTCAAACAACTGGAAAATGCGGTAAAGGAGATGGAGGGCTCACAGTGCGGAACCTCCAGTGCGAAGGCGGGGGGTAGTGCAGACAGGGCTCATCTAGGCTCTGGAAGCGCCACCGCCGTCGGCTCCGGCACACAGGCGGAGGCGGTGGGTGCGGATGGGGCTCGTCCGGGCTCTGAAGGCGCCACTGTCGCCGCCTCAGAGAAAAGCTCCGCGTCAGCGGCGGGCCCTCTAGGCAAGAGGAACCGCTCTGGTGCGGAGAAAATGAGGGCTAAACGGAAACGAGAGAGGTTTCAGTGTGGGACCTCCTCGGGCACCGTGGTAGCAACGCCAAAGGAGAGGGAGGGGCACGTCGGCGGCAAATGCCGAAAGGGCTCCATGGACACCCCTTCTTCGGCGGAAGGACCCATTAAGAAGCATCGAGCTCAACATACTGGAACTTATGCCGAGGCGACGGATCCTTTAACGAGGGTTATCATCCCCGAGGGTTATCCCGAGGAGGAAATCACTGCTGAGCAGCTGGCTCTTTTGAGGCTGGCTGTCAGCAGGACAATTAGTGGGATCCGAGAAGGACCCATTCCATGCTTCCGTCGCACCTTACTTAGGAGAGGACGCGGTAGTTTTAGGCAGGGATGAGGCGTCCTTAATCTGGCTCGCTGAGCGGATAGGGGACATTTCTCCCTGAGAAAACGCCAAGCTCAAAGTGGTGGGCCCGGAGGTGCTTCAAAGGCAGCACAGGGCCGTGGTCTAGGTTCCGGGGGTTCCCAATAAACCGGCCGCGGTCCTGGAGCGGCTGAAGAGGCAGAATCCTGGCACTGAGGGCTGGAAGATTATGGTTGAGAACGTAGGGGCTATCAGAGATGGTAGAAACCTGGTTCTCCGGATTCTAGAGTCCAGCGTCCTCAAGCTGAAGGCGCTGGACTTCAAGCCCTACTTTGGACTCGACCAAGTCACCTTTAAGGTGAGCGGGGCCCAAGGTGGGGATAGAGAAAGCGAGAAGGGGCCTCCTATGGACGAATTGTAAAATTCAATCGTTCCGGTGTGATCTTTACTCAAATCAACTTGCACCATAGCAAAGGGGCCTCGGCGATTCTGTCGAGGAAACAGGCTGTGGTGCACACAGCCATTTCATTGATACAAGAGCCTTGGCTCGTTCGGGGCCGTATCAGTGGCGTGGCAACATGCGGGAGAATATTTAAATCTCCGACAGTCGAAAAGCCCAGAGCCTGCGTGGCGGTGAAGGGCATTGACGCCCGACTCCCTAATTCCGCATCTATGTTCTAGGAATGTGGTGATGGTTGAGCTTGACGTCGATGCTTCGGGAGGCAAGAGGAAGGCGGTGGTCTGCTCCGCGTACTTTCCTCATGATGAGGGGAGCCTGCCGCCACCGGAGTCGGTGACTAAACTGGTGGAACACTGCAAGAACAAGCGGCTTCCTCTTATAGTGAGGTGCAACGCTAACTCGCACCATACCGTCTGGGGAAGCACGGATACCAACGATAGAGGTAGGAAGCTGTTGGAATTTCTAGCGTCAACAGACTTGGAGATTCTTAACAGAGGTAACAAGCCCACTTTTTGCACGGCGGTGAGGAGAGAGGTTCTCGAGCTTACTGTCTGTTCTAGGTGTATATTAAGGGACGTGGTCGGATGGAGAGTCTCGCGTGAACTTTCACTGTCGGACCATAGGCAAATCACCTTCAAGCTGACTTGGGCCAGAGAAGAGGTGACAATGTTCAGGGATTCCAGAAGCACCGATTGGGACTCTTATCGAATGGACTTGAAATGCTATCTCGAGAGCTTCCCAAGAAAGCACGGGATCGAGAAGGAACTGGAGCTCTACGTGGATCATCTGCAGAGAGCTCTGGTGGCGAGCTACAAAAAGAACTGCCCGGAGAGGGCGATTAAGAACTCCAAGGACAAGTTCTGGTGGAGTCTCAAGCTGCAGGAGCTCAGAAGTGTGGCTCGCATGGCCTGGAATAGGGCCAGGAACACGAGCCGCTAGTTAGACTGGAAACTTCATAGAAGGGTCCAGAAAGACTACAGAAACTCTGTGGTGAGGGCCAAGAAAAGAAGCTGGAAAGAGTTCTGCGAGTAGGTAGAGGGCGTGCCCGAGACCGCAAGACTATGCAGGATTTTAGCCAGAAACCCAGATGCCGTCCTCCATTAGTGTCCCTGATGGGACGATGGTGACCGGGGAGCGGTGTCTGATGCACTTGCTGGAGGCCAGCTTTCCGGGCTTTTGTAGGGAGCACGGAGAATTGTTTGTCCATGATGCGGCGGGCTCGCGCAGGGCTCGTAAAGCGGACTGGTGATTAGCGGTCAGCATTATCAAGCCCAAAAAAGTGAAATGGGCAATAAATACCTTTAAGTCGGCGGGACTAGATCAAGTCTTTCCGGCTCTTCTACAGGAGGGGCTGGAGTTGGTCGCGGGACCTCTGACAAGGACTTTGAGGACATGTCTGGCTCTGTGCTACACGTTTATTGCATGGAAATTGGCGAGAGTGGTGTTCATCCCGAAAGCGGTAAGAGCTACTCTTCTGCTAAAGACTTCAGACCGATAAGTCTGACCTTGTTTCTCCTGAAGACTCTGGAGAAATTGGTCGACGCGTATATGAGGGACGTTGTTCTTTTGTGGCGCCCCTTGCACTACGCGCAGCATGTATACCGCATGGGCTATTTCACGGAGACGGCTCTTCATGCAACTGTATCGTTTATTGAGAGGCAGTTGAAAAGGGGCAACTATGTGGTGGGCACCTTCCTATATATAGGGTGATTCAAAATAACATATTGGTCCCGAAGCTGGCATATTTGTAATCGAATTCTGAGACGATTCTTTCTTTTGCAAAAATTTATCCGAAGCTTAATTTTCAAGTTACAATAAGAATTAGTTAGCGTATGACGGGTCGGATACAAATGGTAGACAGGGCGACGCAACTCACTGTTACACGCGAGTGTTTTCGTGGGGCACCTCCTGCGTTCAAATGACTGACAAAAGTACATAAACAGCACATTCCTATTTAAACTTTCTCTCTCTCTCTCTCTCTCTCTCTCTGTTACATTAATTATGCTACATTTAACTTGTCAAATTTCGATCTGTCGTTCGGCCGTCAAATATCAGAATGATCGTGAAATCTTCAAGTTTACATTATTATAATAAATGTACATACGCCAGCGAATAATAAAAATTATTGCAAATTAGATTACATAAATGTGCACTTGCAAGTTAAAAGTAGCACGTTTAAAATGTACAACAAAAGAAGAAAAGAGAAAGAGAGAGAGAGAGACTGGTGCGGTGGGAGAAATCGACTTTCCGCTCGAAGACCGTTAAATAGGATGCAGCGATCGATGCTCTCATCAATCCTTCGATCGTTAGATCCATCGTCAGGACGATACACGATATGGCAGCATACGAACAAAAAGTACTACGATATGCTGAGGGCACTTGGTAAATGTCAGGGCTAATCCTACGTTCTGCAAGGAGATATCAAGAATTATATCCGAATAGAGCAAGGCATCCGACGGCGGTCATTATAATTGAAGCATCTCAACGGTTGTACGAGATCGGAAGTGTCTTACCAAAAAAAAAAAAATGATTGCGGTAAACATCGCAAAAAAAAAAATTTGCGAAGTGTAAAGAGAGTCCTTTGTGCTGTCAAACAAGAGCCTGAAACAAGTGTTTGGGTTATTGCTCAGGAACACGATCTACCTTACTCTACAATTCAAAGAATTCTAAAAAAAGAAAAATTGCACGCTTATCACTATACTTGCATACAAAAATTACGAGAGGAGGATTATCTACAAAGAACATTTTGCAAAAATTTTTTAAGAAGAGTAGACAAGGATCCAAAATTTTTTTCTCGTGTGATATTCAGCGACGAATCGAATTTACACGAGAAGGAATTTTTAACTCTCATAATATACATATGTGGAGTGACGAGTATCCTTGAGTAACTCAAGCCAGAAATTTCCAAACACGATAGAAATTAAACGTATAGGCAGGAATCATGGGCACAAACATAGTGGGTCCAGTAATTCTGCCTGACATTTTAAATGGTGCGTCGTACATGGAATTTTTAACTGAAAATATTCCAGACTTTTTAGAAAAAATTCTGTTAGCAAACAGGAATAAAATTATATTCCAACAAGGCACTGGACCACATAATGCCAGAATAGTAACAAATTATTTAAATGCACAATTTCCTGGCCGTTGGATGGGTTGTTACGGCCCAATACGTTGGCCTGCAAGATTCCCGGACCTCAATTCGTTGGATTTTTTCCTGTAGGGATACTGTAAAGAAATGTATTTACAAAAAGTTTCCCAAAGATGTCGAGGATTTAAATGACAAGCTGCATCATGCCATTTGGAGTATCGACAATGACATTCTGGAGAAGATGCAAATAAATTTATTACGACGCATGAGAGCCTGCATTATAATGGACGGTGGCCACTTTGAACATTTATTATAAAGAAAATTTTAAGGATATAATTCTTAAAACCTTCTTGCAGCAATGGATAATCTGTCCTTTTCAGGGCAACCAAATATTTTATTTCAGAAATATTTTCAGATTTTGTAAATAATAAAAAATAAAAAACAAAAAAAATATTTAGAAGAAATTGATACAATCATTTCTTGAATATTTTGAATAAATAACAATTATTTTGATAAAGAGTTACTTATGGATCATACAATTTTTAACAAATAATGATAAACATGCATTTGCAACATTTTTTTGATAAATTGTATTGATGTAAATTGTATTAATCAAGATTTTCATTTTAAATTGCCGCTATGTTGACTTGTGGCTTTAGCCAATCATTCGACACTCTTATAACGACATAACTAATAACATCCAGTCGACTGCTTGATATCGTCGAGTGAATACGTGTTGTGTGATCGTAACGTAAACACGTGTTTCTTCAAGTAATTTTAAAGCATCGAATGATTGTAGTGATTAAGGTAGTGATTATTAGTAATTAATAAACATGATCGATCGTCGCGTAGTTCCGCGTTTATCGATCAAGCGCAGAGTAAATAGTATAAATGTGGTGAAATGTGGTAAAACAACTTCGAGAGATAGATCTGGATAAAGGACAAATTTAAATTGAACCGTCGTGAAAACAATAAGCTGATCGCCGTGTGCGTGAGTAAACGTGCTTAAACCTGTTTGAAGCCTCCTCCTCCCTCCGTCACACTCTCACTCTTTCTCTCTCTTTCTCTCTCTCTCTCTCTCTCTCTCTCTCTCTCTCTCACTCTGTCCCTCTCTCCCCTTTCTTCCCTTCTTGTGCGTTTTAAAAGTGCTACTTTTAACTTGCAAGTACACATCTAAGTAATCTAATTTGCATTAAATTTTATTATTCGCGGGCGTATGTACATTTATTATAATAATGTAAACTTGAAGATTTTACGATCATCCCGATATTTGACGGCCGGATGACGGAGATCAATATTTGACAAGTGTAGGATAATTAAAGTGACAGAGAAAGAGAGAGAGAGAGAGAGAGAGAGAGAGAGAAAGAGGAAGTGTAAATAGGACAATAAGCTGCTTGCCCTATGAGATGGTGCGTGAATAAACGTGCTTAAACTTGTTCAAACGCCCCCCCCCCGTCACTCTCTCTCTCTCACTCTTTCTCTCTCTCTCCTTTTTTTCTTCTTGTACGTTTTAAACGTGCTGCTTTTAACTTGCAAGTGCACATTTAAGTAATCTAATTTGCATTAAATTTTATTATTCGCAGGATGGTCGTGAAATCTTCAAGTTTACATTAGTATAATAAATGTACATTATTATGTACATTTATTATACTAATGTAAACTTGAAGATTTCACGACCATCCCAATATTTGACGGCTGGATGACAGATAAAAATTTGACAAATTAAAGTGACAGAGAGAGAGAGAGAGAGAGAGAGAGAGAGAATGTTTAAATAGAAATGTGCTGTCCATGTACTTTTGTCAGTCATTTGAGCGCAGGAGGTGCCGCACGGAAACACTCGCGTGTAACAGTGAGTCGCGCCGTCCCTGTCTACCACTTGTATTCGACCCGTGATACGCTAATTCTTACTGTACCTCGCGGCTGGTCTGGGACTGCAGGAATGCACTGAGAAGCTGGCGAGGGATAAAGAAGTTATCGTGGGTCCCCGGTCACTCGGGGATCAGGGGCAATGGGGAGGCTGATCGGCTCGCCAGAGCCGTATCAAGAATGGAGGTGTTCGGGCCGGGACCGGCGCTGGAGATCCCTTTCTGTCTAGGCAGGAGGAGGATTTGGGCCTGGTTACGAAGCGAGCACCTCGAGTTTTAGAAAAATGAGCCGAGGACCAAACGTCGACAGGCCGGGGCTCTACTGGGGGAAACACCTGGTGAGGGCCTGGTCAGGGACATAAGGTCCTTGAGTAGAAGAGACGCCAGGCTAGTAGTGCAAATACTGACTGGCCATGAGGTCCTCAATTACCACATGCACAGGCTGGGCCGATCCGATACGGCCGAGTGTAGGGCTTGTGGGGGAAAAGAAAAAACTAGTCTTCACATTCTTTGTGATTGTCCGGCCTATGCGGGGCTGAGACTAAAACTGCTAGGCTTGGCATTTCCCGAGCCAGGGCAAATTAGCAGGCTACCTATGAAGGACCTGAGTCTCCTTTGGAGAGAATCGGGGCTCCCGTAAGTGGCAAACGACTGGAGGGAGACACAATGGACAATAGTCTGCGTGTCATAGGCGGATCTTTGAACGCGGACCGCTCTATCAGTTATATAATTATTATTATTATTAATGTATATAGAGTTTACTGAACTAGTTAAAATAATATATAATATTACAATAAATTAAATCACTTGTGTTACAAAATGAATTACCTCTTATAAAAGAGAATACTTTTCATAAGACGCTCAGAAACATTATTAAATATCAGTAACACAGCGAGATTCACACACATATTAATTTACAATTAACATTCACTTCGTAACACAGAGAGCATATTTAACATCAAGTATTATTTTAACTAGTTTAGTGAACCCTATATACATTGCAAAAGCTTAACTTTATTAATTAATAAATAGGATTCAAAATGTACTTGCCATACTTATTAATTAATCCAGTAACAAATTTCTGAAACCAGCGTGAACATGCAGCGTTGAAACTTCCAAAATCTAACTTGTAAAATTATACGTACAACAGACATTAGAATTATTTTTATATTTTTATTCAATCAGTTGACATTTGTTTTAAATGTCAATTCATTCAAAATATACATTTATATTAACGCTAAAATTAAAAAAATTATGACTTAGAGGCAGATCTGGAAAAGCACATTTATCATGTGAAAAGTGAAATACTCATTAGACAAAGGTAGAAAGACAAAAACAGATTAAATAATGCGCTTTTAGTCTAATTAGTTTTGTTTTGTTGCCATATTCATGTGCACTTTTTGAATCATACATTATAACATTTGGAAAATTTGATGCACAGAACTCGCATAAGAGCATAATACATAACTTTGTCTATACAAGAAACATATATTATTTGTTGTGGATGGAGTTGAAGATTTGGTTATAAAGATTTCTATTCATTTAATTTTACACTGGTAAGAAATTGATTTTTGATTTAATTATATTCAAGTGAGCAATTTTTGAACCTTTATATTCAGGTAACTAGGTTTTGAAATTTTGAACTTCTTACTTCTATTATATGTATGTATATATATAAGCAAGATGGTACGTGGGAATGCGCTAGATAATCAAATAAAATGTGAGACGTATCACTTTGCTTAAGATTCTATTTCAGTACTGCGATATTATACTGTTTTCAACCGGTGTCCGTACAACGTCTGATTTTGGCGGCTGTCGCTTTCTTTACCGTGCGATATACTTCTGAGCGCGATTTGCCTAATGGCTCGTCAACTATATACGAATATGTATTGGGTAGCCCGATTGATCTGTCAAACTTAATTCTACGATGCTTAAAATTTGGCCAACCGTTGTCTGTCCTCGGACAAATTTAAATTACAAAATTATTTAGACGGAATAACTGTTTTGATATAAATTTCGATTTTATGTTACTTATATGTTTACAAATATGTGTCATAAATACTATTTACAATAAAAGAAATTTATTAGAATATACAAAAACAAATTACAACTTATCTGTATTTTTCCACGATCGCATATTACATGCTTGCCAAACGCCACGGTACGGTTGCTGAGTACTTTGATAACACTGGTCTACAAAAAAAATTTTCAAAAATTTACTCAAACCGGAGTAGGTTTCCGGTATATATTTTGAGCCCTTGAATCCAAATCCAGATCTTGTTTTGCTCTATCGCTCTAAGTTTTTTAAAAAATGGCGGATTCAGTATGACACATATAGCGTAATTTACTGTTTTTTAACGGATTATTTTAAAACTTCTAACGTAAAGGTTTTTGGAATCACTGATTACGAAACTAACATTAGAATTCCGAAATTCAATATGGTGGATGCAATATAGCGAATATGTTATGATGTTACTACTGGTATGGTGATATTACTATTAGTAAATTCTGATTTTTTAAGGAATCGTCTTGAAAATTTAACTGTGGGATTTTCGGAAAACAATAAAACGCAAGTGAGACAACTTTATTGATAAGAAAACACATAAATCTACTAAAGTCATAAATAAAGAAAAGAGTTCGTTAATTTCAAATTTACTGAACTTTGATATTTTGAAATGGATTTTGCGTTACCCATCCTGAACCACGTGGAGGTACCATTTCAATCAGGACTAACCGTTTATAACGGGGACGCCAATACCAAGTAAAAAATAAATTTTATTCTGTTTTCTTTAAATAACAGATTTTTTAAATTTCGAATAATCTACGAATCGATCTTTTTTTATGCGATTTTCTTGTATCTCGTTTTAAACATCAGCAGTAATCTGCCATCATATAAATATCCTAAATTCCCTGATATCTTTTCTTCATGTCTTTGATATTTTGATATAATTTTTCTCCCTGCTCCTCACTAAAATGACCAAGATTCTCAGAGAAATAATCGATACGGGAATTCAAGAAATGCATTTTCAGATTCATTAAACATCCCATGTTTTTAAAATTGTTGAGCATTTTTTGGACTATATTTTTGTAGTCCGAATCCTTATTGTTTTCTAAAAACTTGGAAATCACTTCTCGAAAGCTTTTTCACGCAGTTTTTCCTTTTTTTGTCATTTTTGTTTCGGATTCATCATCTTGTAATAATGTTCTTATTTGAGGACCATCAAATACTCCTTCCCTAATTTTTGCATCAGAGAGTTTTGGAAACGTTAAGAATATGAATACATCACTGTCGTTAATTTTTATAGTTTTTACAAATTGCTTCATTAAACCAAGTTTTATATGCAATGGCGGAAGTATTACTTAAGATGTTGGAATCAAACTTTCACGTAAAACATTTTTAGAACCAGGATTTAAACTTTGTCTAAGCGGCTAATCTTTTTTAATATAATGCTTATCACGATCACGACTGTCCCATTCACACATGAAGTATGGATATTTAGTGAAGCCGGTTTGTTGTCCTAATAAAATTGTGGTTATTTTTAAATCACCACATACTTGCCATTTATGCACATTATATTGTAATTTTGTGAAAACTTTACTCAGGTTTTCATATTCTTCTTTCATTATTACAGAATAGGCTACAGGAATAGGTGCATAAACGTTACCATTACGTAACAAAACGGCTTTCAAACCTTTTGTCGACGAATCTAAAAAAGATGCTACTTGCTTCATAAGAAATATCGCCGATCTTACTGAGTAAACCTGCAATATTATTACAATAAACTAATTCATCTTTTCGAGAGAAAAATTTTCTAAATGATTTTCTATTACGATAAAAAGGTATGCTGGTTTTTGGAGCAAGACAGTTTTTCTCTTTGAGTCGCGATGCTAGAAGCTTTGAACTATGTTTTGAAAGCCCTAAGTTCCGCACTAGATCATTTAATTCATCTTGATCAAAAGTTTCTTTGCTTTTATTTATATCATAACCCGATTCCTCAGCACTGTCAACTTCTGATGATTCACCTTCGCATTCTTTGCTAGTCAAAGTATTAGTACATTCTAATGCTTCATGGTCCTTTTCGGCGTCTCTTATCTCACTTGCAGATTTTGATGGAACCAAGTATCGAGAATGATCAGAACCATGACTTTTATTTTTATCATTCAGAATTGGGAAAGTTACTGATTGAACATTAGGATATTTTATAAAAGTTTTACTCTTAAGCTTTGTATACACGATGCTAGAAATCGGTCCGAGTTCTCAATCCAAGTTCTCGAATGGAAATAGTTGTACTTTGATGCCTCTATATAGCTCAAGGTTGTGAGGTTAGCTCGAGTTAGCTATTGAACTTTATATCTTTTTATTGTGATAAAAATTATAAAAATTACAATTTTCGATGTCCAACGTTACATTAACCAACATTCATCAACTATTTATAAGAAAATAGTTGACTACTACGAATTGAATCTAGTAACTATTACGAAAAAATGGGATGGGATGCATTTTTTTGTTCAAGGTTTTTATTCGAGATTTTCATCTGAGTTGCTTGTGTCCACGATTCGAGTTTTAGTAATTTTTTCTCGGATCGAGAACTCGGACCGATTTCTAGCATCGTATACACAAAGCTTTATTGTTATACCTTTTAACTACAGATAAGCAAAAATAGCAATCTGTTTGATGGTTTTGAGGTTTTTGCTAAATCATAGGGGAAGAAAAGCGTTTGGTTCGTTTATCTCCATTTTTCCATTTGTTGAGACTTAAAAGACAATAAAAGCATATATTTTTCGGACTCCAAGAGTTATTAAAACTATTTGTAGAAATACCAAAACACTCCTCGTATATTTTTCTAACAAGATTTGTAAAAGGCCTTGCATACTATAAATTCTCTACGAACGACGCAAAATAGATTCGAACTATTTTTACAAGCCATTTCTAATAAACTTAAAAAGTATCAGTTAATGTGTTGTTGCGGTTTTCTTATATGATTGGTTTGGACCAAATCTATTGTGAGTTTAGTTGACACCTAGTGGTCATGAAGCAAATCATAGTATGGAGTAAGGACTCTCATGTAGAAAAGAATCTGTTCAATTTTTGGGGGTGCGTTCTTTCTTTCTTTCTTGAAAAAGGAAAATAAAAGCATAGACATAGTATAAAAATTTCTGAAGTAGATATCCTACTGTGAATCAAGCTTGAATACATAGATTTTCATAAATATAGAAGCAACATTAATGTTGTAATAGAATGAATACTTCGGTTGAAGTTTCAAGACAATCCTTTAAAAAAAATTAGAATTCACTACTATGGTCCGTCATATTGCATCCGCCATCTACAATTTCGGAATTCTAATGTTAGTTTCGTAATTAGTGAGTCCAAAAATCTTTACGTTAGAATTTTTAAAATGATCCGTTGAAAAACAATAAAATACGCTATATGCGTCATATTGAATCCGCCATTTTTTTAAAAATCTGGGGTGATAGAGCCAAACAGGACCTGGATTCGGATTTAGGCACAAAATACCGGAAACCTAATCCAGTCCAAGTAAATTTTTGAAAATTTTTTTTGTAGACCAGTGTAATCGTCCTCATCAGTAACAACATAGTGATTACGTGGCAAACATTTTACAACTTTATAGGGACCTTTAAATTGCGGGACCTTTAAATTATTAATTTTTTCGAGGCTTTTGCAGTATTACCAAAATTTCGGATCATTACCAAATCTCCCTCATCGTAGCGATACGGTTGTTTCCGTTTCCGATTTACAATAGATTCGTTCCGTTTCTGCGATAGTTCAGTATTTTTACAATGTTAGATCTAATTCTATTTATATTTTTACTATCTTCACGTTGATTACTTTGTAAATAGGTTCTATTTTATCCTGCACTTTATCACGCTGGCTTACACCAAATAAAGCTTTGCTAAGGGGAGTACCAATGGTCTTATTTAACGTATTATTTAATGAATATTCTACATCTTTCGAAACTTTGTACCAATACGTCCCGTTTTCATTATCCACCAGCTTGGCTAGCATAGGAGTAAGTACTCTGTTAATGCGTTCAACTGGCTGTTTGCCTGCGGTGAGCCTGTCGCTATCAAAATGTGTTTAACATCATTTTTGCTAACAAAATCACGAAATTCTTGCAAAGTGAACGAAGAACCACCATCCAATATCACCACTTTGGGTTGACTATAATTGGCAAAGTAATTATCTAAACATCGTATCGCTTCCGAAGTCGAGGCATGTTTTGTCGGGTATAATTCGACATATTTAGTGAAAGCATCCACTATCAGAAATATATGCTGCTTAATTTGTAACATTACGCCCTTCCTCCGTGTCGTCACTTAAGACTGACCAACCGTTCGACGCACCGATACCAAGCACGTGCATACGCTCGGCAAAACTATAGCACGACTACGTAATACCACGCGCGACCGACACGCCACGCGCCGCGTTCGGCAAGCGTTCCCACTCTGGCCGGCCCGACCGCGCGCTTCCCACTCCGGTCGGCCCGACCGCGCGCGCTGATTGGAGCGTCCAACCGCGCGGAATCATGTATAAGCCGGCGGTGGGCGACCGAACGAGAGCGGGCGGGCAGGTGGGCAAGCAGGCAGGCACGCACGCAGGCACGCACGCACGCACGGCAGGCACGCACGCACGCACGCAGGCACGCACGCACGCACGTACGCACGCACGCACGCACACACAGTGTTTTGCAAACATTGCAGCTTGCATCATCAAGGCTGAGAACTCCAATACTGAGCTCCCTTCGGTCCTTATACAGGGTGATTCAAAATAACCTATTGGACCCGAAGATGGCATATTCGTAATCGAATTCTGAGACGATTTTTTTGTTTGTAAAAATTTGTCCGGAGCTTAATTTTCAAGTTACAATAAGAATTAGTTAGCATATGACGGGTCAGGTACAAGTGGTAGACAGGGGCCCACTGTGGGCCAAAATCCCGAAAAGATGGCTAAAATATGAAAGCGTTTTTCGATTTGCATGAAATTTGATATCCTGGGGTTTTTGAGGTCACTGATTACGAATCTGAAATCAAAATTGCAAGAAACAAAATGGCGGATTCAATATGGCGGATACATGTACTTTAAATATATTTAATGTAATCAAAATTTGATACCTGAGGTTTTCGAGATCGGTAATAAAAAAAAGAAATAAAATATATATTTTGCGTACAATATAAACACATTTTTATTTTATAAACAAAAATCCAATTCAGTATCAGAATCGCAATGAATATCAGACTCAGTGTCGGTTCCTGAAGATCCACTATCGGAACTAATATATCTTTTATCCATAATTACATTTTGGAAATATTTATTTTGATAATAATTATTTTTATAATTATTAAATATTAAATAATTATTTAAAATTTAATAATTATTAAAATAATTATAATTAATTAATTAATTATTTTTAAGTTATTATTTTATTACTTTTATTTGAAAAAATTGGCAATATATTATAATTTTATACAATGTTTTAAATATTTGTTATACATTCGTACAATTTTTTGTTCTAACGTTATAGTATTTTTTAAATTCGGCCATTAATCATATGAAAGTCAAAAGTAATATTTTCTTAACTTGTCGACAATACTGTACCTGATTCTTTTATTTAAGATATTTCTTTATAGTACTGTACGATCGTATAATAACAAAAGATCCACAGACAGAACGATTACCTGAATGCCGCAGCATCTGTTTATTCTATGCCGCTAGCGATCGATACCGAAACTCACAGCGCAGAGCGCTCGTACAAAAAATTGTCGCAAAACCAGTGGGGCAGATAGGGGCAGCTAATTTTTTTTTTATTTGAAAGAGAGAAGTGTAACCTAAAAGATGGTTTTAATAACATCTTGGAATATGGTGGAATACATAACTATTTGGCTACTTGAAAATTGAATTCTTTCGAAATATCTAATTTCTTACTGACTTAAGTTCAACTTCAAAATCTACTATATATAAAACGTATAAAAAGATTTTGTTACTATCGTTTTTTGTTATACTTACCTCCAGGAATAGAATCCATTTTGCAGAATTGAATTTGCTCACTTCGTTTTCGAAATAAGCGCACAAGACTATAGGTATAAAATATTCGTTATTCTTAACTGTCACGTCTGTTCCGTACGAAGGACAACTTTGAACTGAACTGAAAATTTAGGTAAAGGAGATAATTTTAGGGTTGGCGACATTTAATAAGGAATTTAGTTCTCTTTTAAAAAATGTGATGATATTCTTGAAAATTCGAAATTTTTTTTTTTACTTTTGGCCAGCTTTTCAGGATTTTGGCCCACTGTGGGGCGGCGCGACTCACTGTTACACGCGGGTGTTTCCGTGGGGCACCTCCTGCGCTCAAATGACTGACAAAAGTACATGGACAGCACATTCCTATTTAAACTTTCTCTCTCTCTCTCTCTCTCTCTATTACTTTAATCATGCTACATTTAACTTGTCAAATTTCGATCTTTTATCCGGCCGTCAAATATCGGAATGACCGTGAAATCCTCTAGTAAGTTTACATTATTATAATAAATGTACGCCCGTGAATAATAAAATTTAATGCAAATTAGATTACTTAAATGTGCACTTGAAAGTTAAAAGTAGCACTTTTAAAACGCACAAAAAGGGATAGAAAGAAGAGAAAAAGAGAAACAAGAGGGAGGGCCCTTTGAACAAGTTTAAGCACGTTTACTTACGCACACGGCGATCAGCTTATTGTTTTCACGATGCGACAGTTCAATTTAAATTTGTCCTTAATCCAGATCTATCCCTTGAAGTTGTTTCATATTTCACCAGATTTACACTATTTACTCTGCATTTGATAAACGCGGAACTACGCGACGAACCGATCAATCGACTTTATTAATTACTATTAATCACTACTGTAATCACTACAATCATTGGATTACTCGAAGAAACACGTATTTACGTTACGATCACACAACACGTGTTCACTCGACGATATGAAGCAGTCGACTGAATGTTGTTGGTTATGTCGTTATAAGAGTGTCGAACGATTGGTTAAAGCCATAAGTCAAAACGCGGTAATTCAAAATGAAAATATTGATTAATACGATTTACATCGATACAATTTATTAGAAAAATGTGGCAAATGCATGTTTATTATTACTTGTTAAAAATTGTAAATGACTTTATCAAGATAATTATTTAGAATATTTATTATAAAAAAACTTCAAGGATATAATTCTTGAAATCTCCTTGCATCAACGGATAATCTGCCCTTTTTAGGGCAACCAAATATTTTATTTTGAGGAATATTTTCACAGTTTTCGCAAATATTCAAAAATAAAAAATAAAAAAAATATTTAGAAAAAATTGATTTTGATAAAATTATTTTTTGAATATTTAGAATAAATAATAATTATCTTGATAAAGTCACTATCATAAAATTTTTAACAAATATTGATAAACATGCATTTCCAACATTTTTTAAATAAATTGTATTGATGTAAATTGTATTAACCATTATTTTCATTTTAAATTACCGTGTTTTGACTTATGGCTTTAACCAATCGTTCGACACTCTTATAACAACATAATCAATAACATCCAGTCGACTGCTTGATGTCGTCGAGTGAACACGTGTTGTGTAATCGTAACGTAAACACGTGTTTCTTCGAGTAATTTTAACGCATCGAATGATTGTAGTGATTAGAGTAATTAATGAAGTTGATCGATTGGTCGCGTAGTTCCGAGTTTATCGATCAAGTGCAGAGTAAATAATGTAAATGTGGCAAAATATGAAACAACTTCGAGGGATAGATATGGATAAAGGACAAATTTAAATTGAACTGTCGCATCGTGGAAACAATAAGCTGATTGCCGTGTGCGTGAGTGAACGTGCTTAAACTTGTTTAAAGCCCCCTTTTTCCCCGTCTCGCTCTCTCTCTCTCTCCCCTTTCCTTTTTGTGCGTTTTAAAAGTGCTACTTTTAACTTTCAAGTGCACATTTAAGTAATCTAATTTGCATTAAATTTTATTATTCGCGGGCGTACATTTATTATAATAATGTAAACTTACTTGAAGATTTCACGGTCATCCTGATATTTGATGGCCGGATAACAGATCGAAATTTGACAAGTTAAATGTAGCATAATTAAAGTGACAGAGAAAAAGAGAAAAAGAGAGAGAGAGAGAGAGAGAGAGAGAGAGAGAGAGAGAGAGAAAGTTTAAATAGGAATGTGCTGTCCATGTACTTTTGTAAGTCATTTGAGCGCAGGAGGTGCCCTACGGAAACACCCGCGTGTAACAATGAGTTGCGCCGCCCCTGTCTATCACTTGTACCTGACCCGTCATACGCTAACTAATTCTTATTGTAACTTGAAAACTAAGCTTCCGACAAATTTTTGCAAAAGGAAAAATCGTCTCAGAATTCGATTACGAATATGCCGGCTTCAGGACCAATAGATTATTTTGAATCACCCTGTATATCTCCATTGCGCCCGGCGGGAGGAGGGGGTTGGTTGGTCAGCCAATCAAAGCGTTTTGATTGACCGGCCAGTCAATTAAAAACCCGGGAGGACGGTATGTCAAATAAGATTTACTTGAAGGCCTTTGTCGCGGTTGAGGTTGTCAGGGTGTTTCAAGATTTTCAGACCTTCTCAATATTTTCTGGCAAAGTAGCCTTGTGATGTGCCC
The DNA here is from genome assembly GCF_016802725.1 of Solenopsis invicta. Taxonomy (NCBI): domain Eukaryota; kingdom Metazoa; phylum Arthropoda; class Insecta; order Hymenoptera; family Formicidae; genus Solenopsis; species Solenopsis invicta. The sequence goes on from NC_052667.1 coordinate 15,568,977, forward strand.
ATATGGTAGACTTATTATACTGCACGGCATGTCCAGTGTCAATCCAATGTTCCGCCAAGGCTGATTGCACAAAATGGCTGTATTTGGCACAACTCTGGTGTTCCTTGATCCGTGTACTGATCTTCCTCACGGTTTTTCCTATGTACACTTTTCCGCAGACGTAAGGTATCTTGTACACACCTGGTGTTTTCAGGCTTGATCTTTGATCCTTGGGCTTAGGAGGATGCTAAAGTAACAGAAGAACTTCCTCGACGTCGGTCCTACAGATCACTGCAGATTATTTTTCGAGCAAGACCAGGCTATTGCTCTTTGTCCATTGCATAGATCTGTCCTTGTTTTTTGATTATTTTGCCATCTGCGAAAAATCCTATCAACTACTGTTGACTACCATATTGCTCTGTTTATGACAGTTTAGCTTCGCTAAACGAAATACGCATGTGGTAAAAGCACATTAAGATATCTTTTTTGTTAGATGTTTAATCGTAATTTCACGCGGTCAGTGTTATTTGTGCATGTTTTCTGAAGTGCGCTCTACTATCATTTTGTACGTACGAGCTATACAACTTCTCTGTTAAAGTAAAGTTAACCTCAGGTGATGGCTATACGAGTGAATTTTTAATGATTTATAAACTTTTCGATTTTCTTGTAAAATTGACTTCAGCGCACTTTCTTTTTACACGTATTTTAATTCTAAAAAAAATTTTTGTGATTCTGTAACGCCAATTTGAAGATATTTAGTGCACTGTAAATGTCGATAATTCATGATACTTTAGCATCCTCTTAGGGAGTAATTGAGCAATTTTCTGGGGTTTAAAGATTACTCTGATATTGTGCTTACTCAAAATTCTGCCTATGCGCTCTGTTGTACCTTAAAGATACGGAAGAACAACCGTCATTTTCCTTACTTTTTCTTCATCTAGAGTTTCGGTGTCGTTGGGACTGGGAAACCTTGTTCTTCAATCTCTTGTTTATCTAATCAATGTGCTGTTATACCCATTCCTAGTCAAGGTGTTATAGCTCCTCATCCAGAAACGTTGGTTCAGAAACTGTGAGGGCTCTGTACACCAATGAACTGATAACTGAATTTTTTTGTGACGGATGGTGATGGGAGGTTGCGTGAAGATACCGGTCAGTGTGGGTTGGTTTTCGGTAAACCCGATGGCCTAAAGTACCATCTCCGTTTCTTCACACCAACACGTCTAGGAAGGAAATTTGGTTCTCCTGTTCTACCTCCATTGTGAACTTAATGTTTGGGTGTTGGGCGTTGAGAAAAACAAGGAAGGATGTGAGAGTTTCTTTGCCGTGGCTCCATAAAACAAATGTGTCATCTATGTATCGGAACCACGTAGAAAGTTTGAGGGGTGCGTTCTTCAGAATTTTGTTTTCGAGATGTTCCATGAAGATATTTGCAATAATGGGTGAAACAGAGGATTTTATTGTTGCTCCAGAGGTTTGTTCAAAGAACTTTCCTTAAAACTGAAAGTAGATCAAGGTTAGGCAATGTTCTATTAGTGAGAAGAGGTTAGCCGGAAGTTTGTCGGACTTTTTGATAATGTCCAACGTATCCTGGACCGGGACATTTGTGAACAATAAAACAGCATTAAAACTCACCAGGTTGTCATTGGGTTTTGTTTTGATCTTTGCAATTTTGTTCACAAAATCAATAGAATTTTTGATGTGAGATCTATTAAGACCAATGAGTTTTTGAAGTGGTTTGATGAGGTAGCGGGCCAACTAGTAAAAGGGACCCCCGATTTTACTGACAATAGGGCGAAGGGGGACCAATTTCTTATGAATCTTGGGGAGGCCGTAGAATCTGGGAGCCGACGATTTCCGGGGGATAAGGTATTTAGTAGTTTTGTGAGGGAGGCCTGCATTCTTGAAGAAAACGGATGTTTTTCTCTCTATGGTAGATGTCGGGTTTTGTTTCAGTTTTCTATAAACGCTGTAATCCAAGAGCATAGCATTGACCTTATCACAGTAGTTTTCTTTGTCCATTACTACTGCGACATTTCCTTTATCTGCCGGTAAAATTAGAATGTTATTATTCTATTTTAAATTCCGGAGTGCCAAGCGTTCTTCTCTGTTGATGTTTTGGCTGGGTGGTTTAGCTTTGCAGAGGATGTTGACTGCTCGTTGTCTAATGTTGTTGCTTGTTTTGGGAGAGAGGTGGAAGATAGCCGTCTCAATTTGGCTGATAATTTCTTCCGTAGGAATGCTCGTGGTAGTGACGCCAAAATTATATCTTTTTTTAAATTGACTGGCCGGTCAATAAAAAAGACTCTGATTAGCTGACCAATCAACTCCCCTCCCATCCCCAACGGGGGCAACGGGGATATATAAAGTCAACCACAACCGAAAAGAGCTCAGTATCGGAGCTCTCAGCCCTGATGATGCAAGCTGCAATGTTTGCGAAACGTTGGCAAAGTGCCCAACACGCACGTGGCATCCATCTGGAAACCCTCTTGGTTATATAGTGTTATGCCTGCTTTTCGGCTGAGCTTGAAAAACTGGCCAAAGAAAGATCGATCAATTTGACAAAAAAAGCGGTTTTTGTTCTGTTTTGGGACGCGGAGCTATCAAGCGATATTTAAATAATTCCGCTACAAATTGTACATAGCCATTTGATTAAAGTTAGTGTTCTTTTTTAGAAAAATAATGTTTAATCATTTCGTGTTGTGCGTTCGTTTTTCTCTTTGCAAGTGCTTTGTGCGCTTGTCTCGTCGAGTATAACATTTTGGGGGCTCGTCCAAGCGTTCCCGGGCCGTTTTCAAGGATATAAAAATGAGCCATTGCAGAATCAAGAAAGCAAATTTGCACGCGTTCGGTGAAGTGCCAGAGCCCTCGCGTGGAGACGCAGAGACGGAAGTTGTCCTTCGTTCAACTTTAGAAGTGCTAAGAAAGATGCGTGAGGAGCGAACTATTTATCTACAACGCCGAGAGGAGTTAGCAACGTTATTTTGTCAACGCAATGGGGAGCTACAACGTCTTTGGAAGACACAGCTGAGGTCTTTCAAAAATGTATATTTACGTGCAGGAGGTTTTGCTTAGGATGTTAGAGACGCGTTGTATTCGCGTTGCTTGGTTGTGAGGAGTTTTCCGTCGGATGTTTGAAGCATGTTATTTCTGTATCGCTTGCGCGCAAGAAGTTTTCCGTTGAATGGTCGAGGCGTGTTGTGTCCGCGTTGCTTGTACACGAGAAGTTTTTTGTTGGATAAACGGGGAAACGTGTTGCGTTTGTGTTGTTTTGGCACGTTTTTGGTTGAGGAAGAAAATGTTCTTGTCAAACGCATTTTACGCTTGTATCTATATCTATTAATTTTTATTGTTTTAATTGACGCATGGTGTATTGTTTCCTCTTAAAATTTTCTTGAGTAAATAGAAGATGTGGGAGAGAGTTACGGTTTTAGGTTTAAAATTTCTTTTTTTCAAAATTGAAATTTTGTCTCGGGGGGGGGGGGACAAAATTTCAATTCCTCTCGTTCCTTTTTCTTCCTGGAAAGCATTGGATTGGGAATGACACAGACGACGCTTGGTAACCCGTGGCAGGAGCTCGGGGTAGAGCAGGAAGTTGTTTTGCTTCCTTAGAAATCCACGCCTTGAAGGATGGGTTTGGGGAATCGTTCTTTCTTCTGGGAATAAGTTTCGATTCTTTTTTTTAAAATTCCTTGATTGGCCAATTTCTAAAAATAAAAAGCAAGTTCAAAGCTTTTTAGGTTTTTGCTCATATTATCGAAAGTTTATGAGGGGATTTTCTCTTATTGCTAAACCTTTATTTGTCTGAACTAAAAACTTGAGTAAATTTAGATGGGATGATACCTGCCAAGAAGTTTTCAAGTTTTTGAAAAAGTTTTTAATTACTTCGCCAATGTTATCATTTTCCACTGAAGAAGGAAGGTTTATTCTAGATAGATGCTTCGGATCATGGAATAGGGCCGGTCTTATCTCAAAATCAGGAAGTAGTAGAAAAAGTGATCGCTTATTTTAGTAAGATGTTGAGTAAGACTGAAAGAAATTATTGTATAACTCGGCGTGAATTCTTGGCAATTATAGAATCAATAAAATCTTTTCATTACTATTTGTACGGACGAAATTTTCTTATAAGAACAGATCATACTTCTTTAAGTTGGTTACTTTTTTTTAAGGACGTTGAGGGACAGTTGGCCCGTTGGTTGGAATGTCTTCAAAAATATAATTTTATAGTAGAACATCAAAAGGGAAAATTACGTTAAAACGCTGATGCCTTATCAAGGCGCTCTTGTGCTGAAAAACGCTGTAATTATTGTTCTAAAGTTGATTTAAAAGAGAAAAATTTTTCAACTGAATTAGTAGGACGAATTGTTTTTGGGAAAAATGATCTTGAAAATTGGAAAAATTTTCAGAAAAACAATCTTTCGGTGTTTGTTTTCCTACTAGAAAAAGAGCTTGGAAAACGGCCGACTAGGAGATTGCATTTGAAGATAAAACTTCTAAACTCTACTGGTCTATTTGGGATTCTCTCATTAATAAAAATGGAGTGTTGTTTAGAAAATGGGAATCTCTAGATTTGAAACGTCAAATTCTTCAAATATTTGTTTTACGAAGTCAGGTACAGCATGTTTTGGTGGAAGCTCACGATTCTCCTTTTGATGGTCATTTTGGTTTAATTAAAACTTTAGATAAAATTCGAAAAAGATTATATTGGACGACTTGTAAGCAGGATGTGGAACACTGGTATAGAACTTGTACTGTTTGCTTTTTGAAGAAAGGTACTTCCGATAAAGAAAATCAGCTTTGCAAGTTTATATTTCTAGTTTACCCTTCGAGAAAATCTAGATGGATATTTTAGGTCCACTTCCCCAATCTTCTTCTGTAAACAAATATCTTTTAGTCATTATTGATTGTTTCACAAAATGGGTAGAGGCATTCCCATTAAAAAATTTCAGAATTAAATATATTGCCGAAGTTTTTGAAAGCCAAATAATTTCTTGGTATTCCTTCGAAGTTACATACTGGGAGATTAAAGGATTAAGGGAGAAAGTTTGATTCACAAATGTTTTCAGAATTGACACGTTTGCTTGAAATAAAAAAGACCAGGACTACTCCTTTTCATCCGCAGTCCAATGGTCAAGTGGAACGGCAACATCAAACTTTGTTGAACTATTTATCAAAGTTTATTACAGAAAATCAGAAAAATTGGGATCGATGGATTCCAATGAGTCTTTTAGCGTATAGATCTTCAAGACATGAGACCACTGGTTTAACCCCTGCGGAAATGAATTTTGATAGGGAATTAAGACTACCTGTAGATTTACTTCGTGGGAAACTTCCTGGATTTGATTTAGTTAATTCTAGAATAGATTAGGTTTCGAAATTAAGAGAAAAACTTTCTCAGATTTATATTGGAGTTAGAGAACATTTGAATGTTAAATCTTAAAAAATGAAAAGGGTTTATGATCGTAAAGCTCGCTCTATTCATTTTGAGTCTGGACAGAAAGTATGGTTTCACAATCCTCGTAGGAAAATGAGTAGGTCTCCTAAACTGCAGAGTAGTTGGGAAGGACCGTTTGAAATTGTCAAAAGATTAAATGACGTAGTTTATCGTATACGGAAATTGCTTAAGCATAAAAATAAAGTAGTACATTTAGATAGATTAGCTTTGTTTCAAGAGAGATAAAATTTCTTTAGGAAAAATACTCTGAGCTTAAATTCTTTATCTTATAAAATTGTTTTCTTGCATGTATTTCTTTTTTTCTTTAAGGCAAAAAAGTCCTGTTCAGATGATTGCTGGGAACCGCTTCTTTTTAGGTGTTTGAAGATACGCTGAGATTATAAGAACAAGTTTTCTGGTTATTTAAACGAAAAGAAGACTACCTCGTCCCAGATTTTTGAACCGTAGTTTTTCCTGTGGGACTGAGGGCTAATGCCGAGGCAGAAGCTTGGTGTGTTTTTCGAGACATTGGGTCCACGGTAGATACCCCCACCTTGCTCAAAGTCTTTGTGAAGAAAGAAGATTCCTCAGAAGAATTTTTCGGAGAAATTCTCTCTGAAGTTGGGCAGTGTTATGTCCGCTTTTTGGCTGAGCTTGAGAAGTTGACCGAAGGAAGATTGATCAATTTGATAAAAAAAGCGTGACCGGCTTTTGTTCTGTTTTGAGACGCGGAGCTGTCAAGCGATATTTAATAATTTCGCTACGAATTAGTTGTACATAGTTATTTGATTAAAGTTAATATTCCTTTTTATAAAAGAGTGTCTAATGATTTTGTGTTGTGCGTTCATTCTTTTCTTTGCGAGTGTTTTGTATGCTTGTCTTGTTGAGTACAACAGTATTTATTAGTAACAATGGGTTAATGTTGGGACACATATTTTGGCGGGAATTGTACGTATGGGCTATTATAAGGACATATTTGGCGGGAACTTAATACATTCGTAATTATAACCATAGTCACATTTATATTAAATAATTCCATATTTAAGTTATTCTAACATAACAGTTGACAGGTGTTACTCTCCTGCATGTTATGGTTACAAATTATCAATTTGCAACAAATGAAAATTATGAACGTAATTCGTTTTTAAAATCGTAGAAAGTGTCTAATTTTGAAGCATTTAACAATGTTAAGTAAAACTTTTTAAATAAACGTTTATTTTTAATGTTACAATACATAAATTGTATTAAACCCACTAAAATTTATAAAAATGTAACTAATAATATTGAATCTGAAATACCCACAAATATTTCTTACAATGATTTTTCATAAATAAGTAGGTGAGAGTGAAGTACATTTTGGGTATTTTTGTACATGGATAAATAATTTTGTGGACTTTCAAAATAAATTTCCGAAGTCCTCAAAATTACCCATACATGCAAAACGGTTAATATTATACAAAATACAGCATAATTACTATCTATAACTATTAGGTGACATTACTGAGGCCACATTATATTGATTTCTACAAAAATTTAATTTTATAGATCCAAGTCTCTATAAGTACCCATGAATAAATATTTACATGTCTTCATATTAACCCGTTGCTGTCAATAACTAATATGTCCTTGAAATAGAGCATATAGGATAAATCGTATCTATTTAAAAAAAAACGGTGTAGATGATTACTATATCTATCTATATTAACTAAACAGGTTCTAATCTTTCTAATTATATGCTTATAGATAAACCTTTTAAAACATCCTCAAAATATACATATATAAAACTATCCTCAAAAAATATATATATATATATATATATATATATATATTGTTAATAATCGTAGCAAATTAAAGTCAAATTAAATTTTCGCTATTATATTTATTATTTTACTTTTTTGCAATTCCATTCGGTAAATTGTTTGGGCCTATTTAAAATTAAATAAGTATTTCAAATTTAGCATTGTTATTTCCGTTTTGTTCCGTTTTGGCTCCGTATTCATATTTTAAATATTGAGCCGTTTGAAATCAATCTCGTTTGCATGAGTTTCCCACGTGAACCAATTTCAATAACATATTTACGAGTTGAAGCTCTACCATATACAGAAAAAACGTGAAGCGGTTTCCGATCAAACGATCTAGAACATTAGTTGCCCCCTCTTGGATAGGAAAATTCGGAAGCAAGCCGAATTCCTACCGATTCCCGGGCAGAAGCTTGAGAGAAGTCATTCGAACAAGATCGCGTTTACAAGTGCGTTTTATTGATTTGAGCGGTGTTCACGCTTCAGACGTTGTCGCGTGTTTTGAACAATCATTGACATTTTAAAAAAGTGAAACTATTAATTGTTGTGCAAAGACTCAGTGAATTTATTTGTAAATTCTCACTCTATCTCTCCCATGCCAATTCCTCATTGTCGATCTCGTTCTATCCTCTCAAATCGCTGCTTCTCGTTCTTTCTCGCACCTTCTCATTCCATATACACTCATTCTCACGCTCGCTCTCTTTTTCGTTTGTCGCTTCCTCGTTTTCGCCCGAATGTTCTCACTTACTCTCCTGCCTGCGCTCAGTCAGGCGTTCTCCTTCTTCCTAACCGCACAAAGCTATATATATATATATATATACAGTGTGTCCTATAAGTTTTAAGACTGTGGCTATAAAAGACGCAAAAAAATTACAAAAATTTTTTCAACAAATTTTTTAATCGAAATAATTTCCATTAGAAATAATACTCATAGTGGCACGATTTTTCAACCTTTTCATGCCTTTCGAAAACTTCTTTTTTGAAATACTGTTTAACTTCGTTGTCACGGCTTCTTGTATCTCGTCTATCGACGCAAAATAGTCCTCTTTTAAATCCATTTTTAATTTGGGGAATAGGAAGTAGTTAGGGAGACTCAAATCAGGCGATTACGGTGAGTGGTTGAGCACAGAAACCATTGTTTTAGCCAAAAATTAAGTGTTAATCGCCGCGGTATGCGCTAGTGCAAGAGGAAAAAAATGATCTCTCTAAAACTCGAGTCTAACACGCGCAATTCTTTTGCAAAGGCGATTCAGCACTTGTTGGTAGAATGAAGCATTCACAGTAATACCTTGAGGAACAAATTCTTTGTGGACCATGCTTTTGGTATCAAAAAAGTGACCCACATTGTCTTAATTTTCAATTTTTGAAATCGCAATTTTTTTGGTCGCAAAAAACAGTAGCACGAGACATAACATTCACCATAAGTCAATTTTAACATTTCAAACGTGGATTTGAAACTTATGAGGGGAAAAACAAATTGTAGTAACTAGTTTCCAAAATTTTATGAATATAGTAGTACCGATTTTATAGCTAGAGTCTTAAAACTTATGGGACACACTGTATACAGGATAATTAATGATTAATTTCTTGTATGTAAGTAGAATGGACCAAATTGAGTTGAAAAGTCCTCTACCTTTTTCCGAAATTTGCAATAGTTAAAGAGTTATAAATTAATAAAAATAGTCGAATTAATCCTGTCCACCGCCAATCCAAGCGCGCGACTTATTGTTAATTAAAAGATTTTGTTTTGATAAGAATGACGGAGGATTTACGACTCAAAGCGGGGGCCCAGCATTATGCGCCGTTCTTGCAAAGGTTATTGCCGCTAGTAAACATCACGCCCCGCGCGCTCGGCAACGTCGAGCGCGCGCTTGGATTGGCGGTGGGCGGGATTAATTCGGCTATTTTTATTAATTTATAACCTGTTATAACCCCTAACTACTGCAAATTTTTGAAAATGGTAGAAAACTTTTTGACTCAGTTTGGTTCATTCTACTTACATGTAAGAGATCATTAATTATCAAACACCATATATTTATATATACATATATATATATATTTTTTTTTTGTAGAAGAAAATAAAGATTTAAAGAGTACATACACACACTTGGCGCCTTTTTTTTTACCTTTTTTGAAAAGATAATTTTATACCAATATCTCGTGTTTTTATAGTGTTAAGGAATATATATTTTTTATGATAAAAGTCATGATTTCAACTACAAGTAAGATTATAAAAGATTAATGAATACATTATATATATATATATATATTTTATGTACTTATTAATCTTTTATAATCTTATTTGTAGTTGAAATCATGACTTTTATTATAAAAAATATATATTAACATTATAAAAACACGAGATATTAGTACAAAATTATCTTTTCAAAAAAGGTAAAAAAAGGCGCCAAGTGTGTGTATGTACCTCTTAAATCTTTATTTTTTTTCTACAAAATCCAAGTGTACTATCTTTGTATCCTCATTTAAAAATTTTCTTATTCTTACCCATGTGATACTTTTTTAATTTCTATACAAAACCTATTATTTCAATAAAATTGTATATTTTTTTCAATAAAGAAACAAAGATAGTATCACTTGAATTTTGTAAAACAAAATAAAGATTTAAGGGGTACATACACACAGTTGACGCCTTTTTTTTATCTTTTTTGAATAGCGTTGACGCGAGCCTCGGCACAGTGCGGGGGCATGAGGGAGCGGTGCAGTGTCAAGCTAACCTTCCTCTCGCCGCGCGCAATTTATCGTTGCCTACAGTCGGGCAGCTGTGGGCAGTTCTACGGCTCAGGCTTGTCTCTTCGCGCGCTCTTATTTGGCCGACTTTAATATTTTATTATCCAAAAATTATTGTAAATTTTGCAAAATGGTTTTAGATTTTTTGATTTGTCTCAATTCCTTCTACCTCATGTGACAAGTTTCATACAACGGTTTGAGACAAACTGTATAACATTTAATCTCAAAGAATTAAAGAAGAAAAAGAAATATAAAGTTTTATTAAAATAAAAAATTTTTAAATTACAAAAACTTGGCGCTATTAGATGTCTAAATACTAGGCAACAAAATTATCGCAATACTCAATTTTCTTCATCTTTATACCAAAATTTTGTACAACTTCAAATTATCATAAATTTGTGAAAAATTATCTTACTTAAAAAGTTTGTTTTTTATTTTAAAACTTAAAGTCTCTACTTTAAGGTGCATTTAGCCAATTTTGAATTTCTGCTTTCTTCTTGTCACCGTTTCTTTCAAAGTAAAAACGTGTTTTGTTTCCAAACATTTGCTTAGTTTGACGCACTCTACGGGGTAGGGTAAATTTTTTTCGCAAATGTCACGATAATCGTAAAATTTAGAGTTTTCCCTACAAATTAAAAAAACAATCAAGTTCGTACAATTTTTTTTTTAAAGTTAGGATATATCAAAGTTATGTATGCATTTTTGTCAGTTATTGCTAGCATTACCAGGATTTCTATTTGTCTCATTAATGAGGTGATTTTCTCTAGCTGACGTTATACAAAATTCGACGAAATCCGCCTGTTTCTTGATAACGAGTCCAAACTCGAGAGATAGAAGAGTGATGAACACCTATTATTTTTACAACATAACTTTGATTCAATTTTTCTTTCAAAAGAGTAAAGGTTTGAGCACATTATGTTTTGTTCAAACGAGGCATTGTTACGACTTTATTGTTTGCTTTGTGAATGATACAGTAAAGAATAAGTTTATGCTTATATAGAGTTTTGGGGTTTATAGTTTTTGTATGATTCAGAGAAACGCTGTGAAATGTAGCGCATTACATTGATTCCCATAAAAAAACTGCAAACACCAAAACTCTATATAAGTGTGAACTTATTCTTTACTGTATCACTCAAAAAGCAAACACTAAAGTCGTAACAATGCCTAGTTTGACGAAATTTAATGTGCACAGATCATTGCTCTTTTGGAAGGATTAAATCAAAGTTATGTTGCAAGGAGAATAGGTGTTCATTGATCCTCTATCTTTCGAGTTTGGGCTTGTTATCAAGAAACAGGCGGATTTTGTTAAATTTCGTATAACGTCAGCTGAAGAAGATCGCCTCATCAATGAAACAAATCGAAATTCGGGTAATGCTGGCGGTAACTGACAAAAACGCACAAAATTTTGATACATCCTAACTCCTCAAAAAAAGATTGTACAAACTTAATTTTTTTTTAATTTGCAGAGAAAACTCAAAATTCTACGATGGTTATCATGATATTTGTAAAAAAGAAGTTCATATTACTCCGTGGAATGCGTCAAACTATGCAAATGTTTGGAAACAAAACACGTCTTTACTTTTAAAGAAACAGTGGAAGGAGGAAATCGGAAATTTAAAATTAGCTAAATATACTTTAAAGTAGAGACTTTAAGCTTTAAAATAAAAAAATTCAAGTACAATACTTTTTAACGAGATTATGATAATTTAAAGTTGTGCAAAATTTTGGTTTAAATGTGTGTTGTTAATGTTGTTACCCCTAGTGTATAATCCCCCCTAATGTATAATCTAAATACAATGTTGTAAAATATAATAATTATAGTAACTTATAAAGTTATAATCATTTACAATGTTACTTAAATAGTAAAGAAACTTTATCTGTAACTTATTTTGCGTAATTACTTTTACAACGCATATTTTACAAATTTTACATTTATTGCAATTTTTTTTATTGTTTTTCTTATGCAGCAGCGCCAAGTTTTTGTAGTTTAAAAATTTTTTATTTTAATAAAATTTTATGCTTCTTTTTTCTCTTTAATTTTTTGAGATTAAATGTTATATATTCCATTAAAATTTTTGAAAATAAGGTACATCCATTTGAGTTAGAACAAAAAGACTTTTCATTACACAGACAGTACCACTTGAATTTTATTTAAAAAGAATTTAAAAATACCACCACTATACTATTTAAATGTTAAGGATACTATCACTTGGATTTTATTTGTTAAAAGTGTCACAGCAGTTATTTCAAACAGTACATCAGTATACAAAGTGTGACAGAAAAGTAATAAGACTGATTTTTTTTGCAACAATTTTATTTTAATTTTATACATCAATGTTATCTCCTTTAAAGTAGTTCCCTTGGGCAGCTATACAGCAGCGGGAGCGTTGTTTTAAGTTTTGCTGACCTCAACTAGAATCACTTTCGGTTATACTCTTTTTTAGATGTTATTGATAATTTCAAGATGACATTCTTTTAAGTGGTTTTTAATCTTGGAGAACAAAAAAAAGTCAAACGGCTTGAGATGTGGCGGATAGGTGGCCTGGAAACTACAGAAATTCCTTTTTTTTGTCAGAAACTTGTTGATGAAAATAGCCGTGTGGCAGGGAGCGTTGTTATGGTAGAGTATCCAAATGTTCACAATGTCCAATCTGACACAAATCACCCTTTTTCTAAGCCTTCCAAGGACTTCTTTATAAAAAATTTGGTTGACAGTTTGTCCTAGAGGCACAAATTCTCTATGAAAGATTCCCCTACTATTAAAAAACCAAATGAATTTGCATTTGATTTTTAACTTGTTCATTCGAGTTTTCTTCGGCCGAAGAGATTTGTCAGTGTGCCGGAGGCATAGGGAGGCGGGATAGGGGGGCAACCTAGTTTTGCGCGCGTGTGGGTAGGCGGAGGTGGATCGACGCGGTTCTCACACTGCGTGAGTTCATTTATCACATATTGTCCAACAGGGAGCAGGGACACGGGTAGAGGCGGTAGATAGACACGGCGACATCCAAGTATCAAAAGGATGCCTCTGATGTCACACATTACCACACAGGAGTCGATGCCTAGCTTCTGTATAAAAATGCAGAAGCAGAGAAACGGGTAAGGGTGTTGGGTGACGGAGGAACCAAAATCCCAAACTCATGCAGCACCAAGAGGGGCTCGCCAGTCTTCTGGATAAAAAATTCTCTGTCCGGTAGGTTAAGTTAGCTTTGTCTCCGCAATGGGAGACTCGGGCAGGCACTTTTTCGCAACTCGCTGCAAGGAAGATGACTCGGAGTTGGTGGGAGTTCTCCAGAGTCGTGGTTAGGAGGGAGATGGATGGTGAATGGACATAGTCCCGAAGCTTAACATCTTACCAACGGGGGTTTGCATTCCCCCTCGTATAAAAACTCGGATGCAGGGACACGGGTAGCGGGGGTGGATAGACACGGCGATTCCTAAAAGAGGTTGCCGCTGATGTCACACATCGCCACACAGAAGTTTGCCTACCTCCTGTATAAAAATGCGGAGGCAGGGAAACGGGTAGATGTGCTGAAAGAATCCGGGATCCCAAAGCCATTCATCACCAACAAAGGCTCGCCATTCTCTTTGGATAAACTTGCGATCGGGTCCAGGATGCTACTCGCCAATGTCGAGAGCGTCTCTGGGAACTATGGTGTGGCCTGACCGATGAAAAGAGTTACTATCGCACGACTCGTCGTCGCACATGAAGACTCGGGTCGGTTACCTCCTTGCTGGATGAGCTGACGACTTCCGACCCTGCCCCAACTCGGGGTCGGAGATTCCATTTAAACAAGGTAGAACCACCCATCAAGGTGTGTATTGGTTTGAAAGAGTCGTGGGGGTTTTAACCGTCAACACAGGTCCGCCTCGGTGGAGTTCTGCTTTAATCCCACTAAAAAACAATCGCAAGGCAGGCGTAAACAGTCTTTCCTGGCCAGAAGGAGAGTGCAGGAATTTTCTTTCTAGCGTAGGTCGAAGATCAATCGTTTTTAGGTTAAGTATGGCGGCAGAAGGGGCTGCCAACAAGATGGCGGCAGAGGATCTTGCTCGTGAGATTCTCCCTGCCCTTTCTTTTTTTCCCCTTGTCAGTGACCCACCTTGGCGTGGTGAGGGGGCGTTTTCCTCCTTGGAAGAGGGTCTAAGAAGTCACCAGTGAATGTGTTTGCTTTCGATTAAAGGCAACGCAATGGCGGGCACACAAGGCGGAGGGGTCGGTGATCCCTGTGTCTGGGGACGGGGTTGTTTTCACGGCTTGCGTCCTGGCATAGGGAGAGTCGGCTGCTCAAAGGATAAGGACAGGCCGCTAAGATCCCGGAAATTCCGGACTTAGCGGGCTAGGCCGTCTCTGGACCGCCCGAAAGTATCTTGAGGCAGGGCCAGGGGCAAGAATAAAACCGTCCGGTATCTTCAGGACGAGATTTTACTTTAGAACAAAGTGCCGGACCGTTTCTCGAAACAGAGATGGGTTGACAGGACTCCGGAATTTTCTGCTAGGCTTGGCCGTCTCCGCTTGGAGGTGATCCGAGACCGAAACGGTGGAAAACGGTCCGTTGCACTTCTCATGGGAAATTCCCTAGGGCTGCGGGACGGATCGGTCTTGGGGCCGCTCGAAATTATTCCGAGGCAGGCCCGAGGTGACGATGGAGTAGCCCAACAACGTCTTTTCTGAAACAGGACTGGGCAGCTGGTTTGTTGAAAGATTTTAACCCCCCCCCCCCGGTAGGCGTGCTGGTCGACACAGCGGTTAGGGTGCGGAGGAAGCAAAGCCTCCGTTGCCCGATCTATCCGTTGGGGCCCTCCGGATAGCGCCACCCGTGACGGTGCCCTCACTGTCGGAGGTGGAAGACCTCGAAAGCCGCGGGAGTCTGAGGCTTGCCCCGCCCGTGGTGAGTAAGGGGCCGGAGGTGCACCGTATGGTTCATTTTTGGTGCCAGTGCCATATGCCAATTCCCCGGGAGTATCCGGGGTGCACCCTCGTTGGAGGATGTGGGAGATATGTCGGTTGGTCGAGCCGTCACGGGGAATGGGATTCTTTTGCAATGACTGATATTAATAACATTTTTAACAAAAAGCTGGTAGTTGTTTTAGCAAAAACGACGTAAGCGAGGGAGCTGTTCCCGGTTTAAACAAGCCGGGACCAGCGTCGAGTGAGAAAAGCAGTGCGACAACCGCGCCAGCACCACTATCCACGAAGAGGGACGACAGTCCCTTCTCGGCGCGGTGCCTGTCACGCACGGTGTCCGAAATATCCTTTGTTTCGATGTCAACAGACGGGGAAGACAAGGGCAGGGAGAAAAAGAAGCGCCAGCACACCTTGGTGCAAAGAAGGGCAATCCTCCCGCCCTCGAATTCGGAGGTGAGTGAGGAGGAACCTCCCAAAAAACCTATTTGTTTCATTTTTTTTTTTATTTCGTTTCATCAACTCTTTTGCAGATTGAGCCTCTGTTCATTGTCGCCTAATTCTTCGCATGGAAAACTTCAATTCTCGTTCTTGTTCTGAATTGTCCAGTTGAGTTTTTTTTCTTAGTGTTACCTTGTACATTATTCTAAAATTAATCTATTTAACTTATTTATTTCTTAGTTTAGGTCTCTTAGCTGTTGCGGAATTCTTGCCTGCCGACCTTGGCCGTCCCTGCCACTTGGAGGCGGACCTTCTACTATCTCATTGGCAAGCGTCCTTCCTCTTTTCGGAGAGGTCTTTTGCAAATATCAATAAATGTTTAAAGTTTTCTTCAATCAATAAGTTTTTCTTGCTCCTCACTCGTTCCATCAATCCAGATCTGACATCGCGGTAGAAACGACTGTCGAAAAACATGTGTTCAACAGTCTCCTCCTGTCTACATGTCTTGCAATTCTTATCCTCGATTAGACCCCTGTTGTGCAATGATGAGTTTATTGAGCCGTATCCTGTTACCAAGTATATCATTTCTCTGTTTGGTTTGAACCACTTGGTTCCGAGTGCAAAGTCTACACTGCTCACAAACTCGTACAGATGTTGGCCTTTTTCCTCTTCATCCCATCGCTTTTGCCACTCTTTATAGATGTGCCGTTTTGCTCTGTCTCTTTACTCCTCTATCGTCGTCCCAACCTCTCCATCAAGTTCCATACACGTGTAGTCTTTCCATTACACAGGCAGGTCTTCTTCTTATCCTTCCTATGATGCCGCGGCTCACAACCTCCAGTTTGAAGAGTCTACTCCCGCTAATAATTTGCATGGCAACGGTTGTAGTGGTTCTGCATGCTTTAATGAGCACAAGCAAAACTGTCCTCTGTGCTGCTAATAGGTGTCTTTTCACCAGTGAGTGACCGGACTTATTGAACCATTCAAACGCTCCGTACGTAACAATCGGTACGATTATTGCGTTGTACATTATTTCGATTACTTAGGTTTTTAATCCCCACTTCACTTTTGCCATTTTTTGATTAACATTATGAACTTTATGAGCTTACTCCTCGTGGCTTTTGTGTGTTGTGCAAAGTTGAGCTTTTCATTGATTAAGAGTCCCAGGTATTTAACCTCTGGTTGGAATTTTACTTTGCAGCCATTTATTTTAAGGAGTGGAGGTCTCTCTCTATCAAATTTACCTTTCAGCGTCATTGAGGCAGTCTCACCCCCCGAAACCTTCAGCTTGTATGCACCGTGCACCACAGATCTAATACCCAAATAAGGCCGTCCCCTAGCTGTTCCACCTCTCGCCTTGAGTCCGCCTTAATCAATATAACAAGGTCATCTGCATAAGTGATGGCCTCCACGCTGTCCCGGTTTGTCTGGGTCTCAAGAACGTTCAGCAGTTCGTCCATTGCCCAGTTCCAGGCCACAGGACCGATGATTGATTCCTGAAGGCAGCCTTTTCCCATAGGAGGATTTTACTTATATTGTTCTTTGGCTAAAGTAGCTGCTGATACTCGTAAACAACTGGCCGCTACATTTGGCCTTAATCAGACGTGCCTTGATCGCCGGCCAGCATAGGTTGTCGAAGGCTACCTCAATATCAATTAAAAGGGGGACAACGTATTTTTTTACCGACATTGCTACACACTTTCTAAATTGTGAGAAGGCATTCTCTGTGGATAGTCCTCGTTTAAAGCCGAACTGGTTGCCGGTCACCAAACCTCTCTCCGCATAGTCAATCTGCACTTTTTCCACCAGTATGCGTTCATATATTTTACCCACCATTAACAGAAGGACGATCGATCTGTAAGAGTTAACACTTCTCTTATCTTTGGTACCTTCTTTTGGTATGAACTTAATGTTTGCCGTTTTCCACGCTTCCGGAAAATGTCCGCTCCTAAAACAGTTATTAAACAAGTTATGCAGGATTGACCTGTCATATCTCCATACTGTTTTAATAATTTCTGCTGTAAAACCACCCAGCCCTGGTGCCTTTTTGTTCGTTGATTTGCGGATTGCTTTGCCGATTTCTCAAAAGGCCCAGAGGAAAGCTGGCCGTGGATCCGTCCCACGTGAGGCAATTCACGGTCAAGGCCTTGGCTGCCAAGGCGGCCAACGAGCAGGCCCGCCAGCTGAAGAGAGATCACACTGCGATCATCGACCCGTTGTTCAAGCCCTTCTCTCAGTTGGCTGCACGCGCGAATAAAAGGACAGAGGAACTAGTTGAGTCATATAACGAGCAGTCGACCTACGCGATAAGTGCCGCCATGACTCAGCAGCTGGCGTCAATCGCCAAGTCAGTGGAGAGATCCCGTAATATACAAAGCCCTATTGTGTGGGACCTATGGGAGGCTTACACATGCCTCACAGCCGGGCTCAGCTCTCTCTTCGGCAGGAGGGAGGATGCTGAGTCAATATCGGAGCGGTCGGCCGTTACCCCCCTCATTCAGAGTGGGAATGGCCCAACAAAGAATCAAAAAGCTAGACAGAGAGCTCCAGGAGTTGTGGGCAAAGAACGTTTTCCTGGAGCCCCGCGTAAAGACGGTGGAAGATCAGAGTTACACACTTTGGCGATGAGCTCAGCGGCTCCAACGGACAATGAAAGAAATACCCCCCTTTACCCAGACCTTTGCCGTCTGACAAGATGTAATGGTTGGCTGGTGAGGCCACCCGCAGGCCGGCCAACTTGGGGAAAGCCACGCCGGGCCCCCTCTCCTTGGATAAGTTCTCACCTTTGGGTACAAAGACTGGAAGAAAGAAGACAGGGGAAAATATGGGGCCCCGCGTGATCTCCAACGTCAAGCTGAGAGCCCCGTTTTACGCCCCAGCAAGAGGGGGAGTTCAAAAGCAGATGAACCTCCCCTCCTAACGGAGTCAGACGTGAGGGTGGAGATGCCTCCTCCTCCACCCCCCCCCCTCCTAAAGAAAAAGGCGGCAGGGGCAGCGAGAAAAAGGAACAATTAAGAGGATGCAAAAAGTAGCTCGTATAACTTAAAGATGGACACGGTGGAGGACATAGTCCAGCGGACGCTGGCTAAGGTTTTCCCCGTAGTCCTCTAGGAAATGGGGGTTTTCCCTTAGCAAAAAGAAAGGGGAGCGAAGAACTGCTCGGTTCCTGCCAAGGGCAAAAGCGGCCCTCAGAAGGGAACAGAGTCAAAAGGGGCCGGCGGGACGACAAACGCCTTGGCAACAGGGTCTCCCCTGTCTCGTAGAGAGATACCTTCTCCTTCTTTTCCTCTTTCCTCGTCGGAGAGAAGGCTACCGTGGTCAATGGTGGTTTTAAAAGCGGCCAAAAAGAAGGCATTCAAGGCAGTTGCCCTGTCCGTGGAAAGACTCCGCGAGGTCCTTGCGTTTCGCGACAATGTAAAAGTCTCTCAACCGTCAAAGTTGGTAGAGCTGATGCTCTCCGGCTTGGCCTTTGTCAACCACTTTGACAATCTGGCCCAGCGATTGGGCAAGAGGACAAACGCCCTTAATGGGTTGATGCCCAACCTTCAAGATCCGAGGGTCGGCGCGCGTACGCTTATGTCGTGATGACTGGGGCTCTCTATGGAGCCCCAGTCTGGGCTTTAGCGGCGCTGGCCAGCCGCCGCATACGCAAGACATTACATATGATACAACGGCGGCTGTGCAAAAAATCGTGCACGCGTATCGCACCGCATCTAGCGCGGTAACTATGGTCCTGGCTGGACTCCTCCCGGCGGAGTTCACGGCAGCGCTCTGGTTTGGTGCTACGCCAGAGCGAAGGCCATCCGCCTACAGGGGGTAATCGTTACCCCCAGAACAGCCGCGCTATTAAGGGATAAAGCACGCCGGCGGGCGATGGATGCTTGGCGAGAAAGCCTCATCAACGACCTGCTGGCGGCAGGATCTCGGATCTTGAAGACCGTCCTATCTCACTTGGACAAATGGGTGGGCCGCCCTTAGGGCGGCCTGTCCTACAGGATGACGCAGGTGCTCACTGGACATAAGTGTTTCGGTGAGTACCTGTGCAGGATACGGAAGAAGCCGACGGCACGATGCCACTACTGTGCCAAAGAGTTGGACTCCGCGCAGCACACGCTGGAATTCTGTCCGACGTGGGACGAGCTGCGTGGAGTCTTCAAAGAAAAGGTCGAAGACGACCTCTCCTTGCGGGCCTTCGTTAGCCAGATGGTCCGCAGGGAGAGCGCGTGGGTCGCGGTTTCCTCCTTCTGCGAGCAGGTAATGCGGCGGAAGGAGGAGGCCAAAAAGCGACGCAAAAGAATGCCGGGGGGACGCATGCCCCCCGGCAACAACAACAACGGAGACGACAGAGACGGAGGCTACAATCCAACCTGGTTCCCCTCCCCCCGGCCGCTTAGAAGAAAAAACCTGTTCCCTATCCCCCGGGTTCTCGTGGTTCGGTCACAAAAAGGCGGCAAAGGGGCACAAACGCTGCGGTTGCTCCCTCACTTCCCACCATTGCGGAAGAAGGAAGCGACGATACGGAGAGGAAGCGCCCCTCCTCCTCTACGGCTGCTGGACCAGTTTATGGAACTTGCATCCATGGGAGGAGGGCCTCTCGTAGTGAGCCTGGCGAGGCGGACCCTACTTGACGGTCTTAGGGGAGTGACCCGTCGACATAATGCAGAGTCGCTCCTCCCCATTGCCTCGCCGGGGAGGGAGAAGAAATCCTAGTATTCCCTCTCCCCCAGGGTATAAAGGTGTGCCGCGCCGCGGCCAACACAGCGCGAAGAGACCCGAGGTTACGGCGGGGCCCGGATACTCCGAGCTCTACCACCAAAAACATCAGGGGAAGAGGCGGGGGAGGGACGGTGTCCCCTTCCCACCATCTAAGGCAGACTCGGCCTTATAGCCCTGCCGGAGGCCTCACTACCAGGGCGTTTCGGCAAGCTGAGTCGGCCATTGGCCGACCGAGTCCGGAGGAACTCCGGAAGTATGCTGCACGCGTTCCCGGAGCTCCTCCGTCATGGACCAGGGCAGGACACCCGGAGGAGTTTTAGTGGGTAGGCCCTCGCCGGCACGTTGCGGGGGAGAGCCTCACATAACCAACAGGCCTCCTCCAAGGGCTGGGGTATGCAGTAACGCATTTCCCCTCCGTTATAAAAAAAAGGCTCTCCGGTTTGGAAGATTCGGTTACCTTGCAAGAGGTGGCCGAAGCGGGCCTAAGGGGGGGGGGGGAGAATGCTTCCCCCAGGACGTCAAGGCAGACAACGTTAAAAAAAGCTTCAAGAGTTATGGGCAAAGAACGTTTTCCTGGAGCTCCGCGTGAAGACGGTGGCCTCTGCCTCAAACGGGCTCGGAACCTGCTGGGTCCGATGCCCGGCCAAAGCCAATAAAACAGTTCTGGCCGCCTCACGCTTCAGGGTGGGATGGTCAGCTGTAGGGTGGTCCTGCCTGCCCGCGGCCTGCAATGTTTCCGTTGCCTGGCCGTCGGGCATGTACAGGCGAAGTGCAGCAGCCGAGTCGAACAGATGCGGCGCCATTGGGCGCTAGTCCAAGACCTTTACGAATAAGGTCAAGTGCCCGGTCTGCGCCGATAACTGGTGGCCCGCTGACCATAGGAAGCAAAGGCTGCAAGGCCGACAAGCCAGAGAAAACGGCCCTCCCCAGTGGATTAGCGGGAAAGGGCAGAAATGCGGGAGAAAACCGGGCCCCGTGGGGCGAGCAAACCCAGGACCGAGAGCGCCTGAGTCCCGGACCTTGGATGAAATGGAGATTGTGAGGGGAGAGCAGGAAGCAAACAGTCCTCTCCTTTCCTCCAGCAGTGCAAAGGAGGACCCTCCTTTCTCGAAGCGGGAGAGGAGACTTCTGAAGAAGAAGAAGACGCAGGATGGCGCCTTGAAGATGGAGGTGGAGGAGTCTCAGAGGGAGCAAAACAATATCCCCTAGGCTCCTCCAGGCCAACCTCAACCACGCCAGGGCATCCTGTTGCAGTGCCTGGCGGAGGGAAGTGGCGGACTGGCCATTGTTGCCAACTCTTATCAGATCATGCGCTTATCAGATCAGGTCACCACATGCGCGATACTCCGTCGATGCTCCCAGTTTTGGCTGGAGAGGGCTTCATAGTGATCGAGCATAGACCCATCAATGTCCTGGGCTGTTATCTTCTCCTTAGACTACGCGGCGGCGCTTGAGGTCATGGAGGAAGCAATCCAACATCGTTCTCCCACGGAAAACCCCCAGCCGTTCGTGATGGGGGGGGGGAGGGAATTTCAAGGCCTATGCAGTCGCGTGGGGTCTCTGTCCATCAACGCGAGTGGCCGCCTCCTAGAGGCTTACCCCACCTAGAAGAGTGGCTGGGTCGCATTTAGGGAGGCCCGACCTACCGTCTGACGCAAGTGCTCATCAAACATGGCTGTTTTGGTGAATACCTGTGTCGGATAAGAAAGGAGCCAATGACGCAGTGTCACTAGTGACGAGGCGGTGGATTCCGCGCAGCACACGCTGGAACGAGTGGGCACAGTGCGATAGCGCACATCCCGATAGCACACATAAAATTTAAAGTAATTCCCGATAGCGCACATCCCGATAGCGAACAACAGAGAAAGGCGCGTTGTGCCGATAACGTACAACATAAAAGGCGCATTATCCCGATAGCACACAATGAAAAAAGCGCATTATCCCAATAGCGCACATCCCTATAGCGCACATCCCGATAGCGCACACACCGATAGCGCACATCCCGATAGCGCACACACCGATAGCGCACATCCCGATAGCGCACATCTCGATAGCACGCGACTATGTCCTCTATCGGGAAAAAGACGCGTATGTTCCCCTTAGCACACATATAATACTATGTAACGTATTCAATACAATGTGATTCATTATAATGTATTAGTCTTTGTATTTACATATTCGTAATCAAACTCTGAGACGATTTTTCCTTTAGAAAAATATTTGTCCTAAACTTAGTTGTTAAGTTATAAAAAAAATAGCGTATGTCGTGTCGGATAGTAGTGGTATACAGGGGAGGCGCAACTCACTGTTACATGCGGGTGTTTCCGTGAGGCGCCTCAGATGACACAACAGAATACGGACAACACTTTCACATTTAAAGTTTCGCTTTCTCTCTTTCACTTTAATTATGCTCTATTTAACTTGTCTAATATCTCTGTCATCTGGTCGTCAAATACCAGGATGACCGTGAGATCTTCAAGTACACGCTCACAGGCGCCACATATATGCGCAACATTATTGTAATGAATGTACATCCAGCGTCATTGATTCTTTAAATTGGAAAATTTTCCAAACAGAGGAGTTACCATCTTTCTACATACTCCCAATTCATGATTAATGTAACGACTAGAACTTATTAGTCGTTACGTTAATCATGTTCTGTAAATATTTTTAAAGATAGCGATTACTCAAATTGGAAAATTTTTCGAGGGACAGAATCAATCATGTTGGGTGTACGCTCGCGAATAATAAAATTTAAGGCAAATAGGATGGCTTAAATATTATTTGCAAGTTAAAAATACCACACTTCAAAAAGGGAAGGAAGGAGTGAGAGAGAGTGAGAGGGTGCATTTGAACAAGTTTGTGCACGTTTACTCGCGCACATACCGATAGTGAACATTCCGATAACGCACATCCCGGTAGCTCACATCCCGATAGCGCACACCCCGATAGCGCACATCCCGATAGCGCACATCCCGATAGCGCACATCCCGATAGCGCACATCCCGATAGCGCACATCCCGATAGCGCACATCCCGATAGCGCACATCCCGATATGTTTTTTCTAATTAAGCATTACATTAGAAAAATATTTAAGAAGTAAATATGTTTACAAACATTTATAACAATTTAAAAAAGAAAAAATATTTAAAATTATTAAAGTTGTTAGTAAAGTATACTGTCTATATGCATTTGTTAACGCTTCCGGTTTAAAAAAAGAAATGAAATAAAACAATTATTTCATTTTTAATGTCTTTTCAAAAATTAAAAACGAAACTTATTTTTGCCCAAGAAAAAAAAAAGAGAAAAATAACTGTGCTAATATATTATATAATAATGTTCAAAGAAAAACAAATATTTATATTAAACGTGTTTTACATATACAGGGAGGTTCGGAAACGGACGAACGTCTCAAAAAGAGCATTCTTGAGAAAAATGTTTTAAAAATTGTAATCATTTTAAGTGAGGGACTACATAGTATTATAGTAAAACCTCAAATAACGTTGTCAGGGTCACATAAAATTCAGATCTAATTTCTCAAATAGAAACTAATTTTTCGTTGCTATTATTGTAATTTCTCTAAAACTTTTCAAAACACTAAATTACGTAGTTTCATCAATTATTATTGCCATTCCACTTTTTAAACGTACTAAATATAATAAATAGTTCCAAATATAATAATTTAGTTCCAATATACTAAAATATTGGAACTAAATAAAATAACGGTAAAAAACCATCTCATTACAATATATGTAGGCTCTAAGCGCAAAACGCGAATAACCCTACAATGTAAAGTAAAGAACGAAAAAATTACGATGCAGAGTAAGGGTTATTTATACATAATGTTTTAAAATAATTATATATTAAACATTAATATAATTAATTATACATAATTATATATAAAGTATGTCAATATATATTAAAATATACGTAATATTTTATAAACAGTTATACCTAATTATACATGTTTTATATATATGAATAATATATACAAATTTTCTTCGGAAAACTTCTAGGAAAGAAAACAGAAAATAAAGCAATAGTAAGATATGTACTAACGGAAATAAGAACGTCTCTCTCCCAATAGCACACATCAACAGGTACGTATGTTAACATACGCGTCTTTTTCCCGATAGCGCACATAATCGCGTGCTATCGGGATGCGCGCTATCATGGAGTGCGCTGTCGGGGAGTGCGCTGTCGGGAAGTGCGCTGTCAGGAAGTGCACTATCGAGATGTGAGCTATCGGGATGTGCGCTATCGGGATGTGCGCTATCGGGATGTGCGCTATCGGGATGTGCGCTATCGGGATGTGCGCTATCGGGATGTGCGCTATCGGGATGTGCGCTATCGGGATGTGCGCTGTCGGGATGTGCGCTATCGGGATGCGCGTTACCGCGATGTTCGCTATCGGGATGTGCGCGAGTAAATGTGCACAAACTTGTTCGAAGGCACCCTCTCACTCTCTCTCAATCCTATCGTCCCTTTTCGTGCGTTTGAAATGTGGTATTTTTAATTTGCAAATGATATTTAACCGATCATATTTGTCTTAAATTTTATTATTCGCGATAGTACAACCAGCTTGATTGATTCTGTCCCTCGGAAAATTTTTTCATTTGAGTAGTCGCTATTTTTAAAAATATTTACAGGATACTAATAAGTTCTAGTCGTTACATTAATCATGAACTGGGAGTATGTAGAAAGATGGTACCTACTCTGTTTGGAAAATTTTCCGATTTAAAGAATCAATGACATTGGGTGTACATTCATTACAATAATGTTGCGCATATATGTGGCGCCTGTGAGCGTGTACTTGAAGATCTCACGGTCATCCTGGTATTTGACGGCCAGATGACAGAGACCGATATTAGACAAGTTAAATAGAGCATAATTAAAGTGAAAAAAAGAAAGCGAAACTTCAAATGTGAAAGTGTTGTCCGTATTCTGTTGTGTCATCTGAGTGCATCAGGTGCCTCACGGAAATACCCGTATGTAACAGTGAGTTGCGCCTCCTCTGTATACCACTACTATCCGACACGTCATACGCTATTTCTTTTTATAACTTAACAACTAAGTTCAGGACAAATATTTTTTTAAAGGAAAAATCGACTCAGAGTTCGATTACGAATATGTAAATAAAAAGACTAATACATTATAATGAATCACATTGTATACGGTACACGTTACATAGTATTATACGTGAGCTAAGGGAAACATACGCGTCTTTTTCCCGATAGAGGACATAGTCGCGTGCTATCGAGATGTGCGCTATCGGGATGTGCGCTATCTGGATGTGAGCTATCGGGATGTGCGCTACCGGGATGTGAGCTACCGGGATGTGCGCTATCGGGATGTGCGCTGTCGAAATGTGCGCTATCGGGATGTGCGCTATCGGGATGTGCGCTACCGGGAAGTGCGCTATCGGGAAGTGCGCTATCGGGATGATGCGCTTTTTGCATTGTGTGTTATCGGGACAATGCGCCTTTTATGTTGTGCGTTATGGGGACAACGCGCCTTTCTTTGCTGTGCACTATCGAGATGTGCGCTATCGGGATGTGCGCTATCGGGAATTACTTTAAATTTTATGTGTGCTATCGGGATGTGCGCTATCGCACTGTGCGCTAACGGGACCTTCCCGTTGGGCAAGATGGTCCTCAGCAAGAGCGCGTGGGTGGCAGTCTCCTCCTTCTGCGAGCAAGTTATGTTGCAAAAAGAGGAGGTTGAGAGAGAGAGAGAGAGAGAGGAGGCCAGAAGGGCGGAGTGGTAGAGGTAGAAAGAATAAAGGCTTCCTTTGGAGATGGCGACAATGACAAATAGCTTCCTCGTAGATGCTGTCGGGGGAGGCCTCACAGAATCGCTCGCTGTCAAAGAGAAGGAGTGAGAGGTGGAGAGCCACTCCCCACCATACACGAAGTAGAGAGCGGCGAGAACGAAGATGGACCCCCTCTCCCCCTTACAGATGGTCTTGCGTTTGTGACGCGTAGCGGTGTGAGGAAGGCGGTAGCTGTAGGAGTTCGAAATAAAGCCCACGGAGCGGGGGTCGGGGATGGAGGGCAACGACGCCCTCCTCCCTTACCAACGGCTCACCTGCTCAAAAGGGAGGATGGAAATGGACGGCTCTTGCCGAACACTTCTGCCCAAACTTACAGTGAGGCAGAGGTAGCTAACCCCACATGACAGTGGGAGGGAACGGCCCGTAATAATCGCGGTCCGCCCAAACACCTCGCCGGCGAGAGCGGGGCGCCGCGTACATCCCTCCATCCCATGAGCAGAGTTTGCACTGCTCCCAGGCATAAGGTATATTTTTCGCCAGGCCCTATCTGGGGCAAAGGGGTTCGGGGTTCCCGGCTGGGGCGGAGTCCCCAAAATCTACCCCCAATAGATCATGGGAAAGAGGTGGGGAAGGACGGTGTCTCTCTCCCCTGTCTAAAGGCAGATAACGGCCCTTATAGCCCAGCCGGGGAACAATCAATTCTGGTCCCCGACGTGATCGGGTTGGCCGGTCAAGCCGACGGGTCCCAGGGAGCTCTGGAAGTATGCTGCACCCGTTCCCAGAGCCTCCCAAGTCAAGACCGGGCAAGACACCCGGAGGAGTTTTACTGGGTATACCTCGGTCGTCACGCCTGATGGCACAAAGGAGTCCCACATAATCCCAGATTTTCCTCCGAGAACCGGGATATGCGCAACGCATTTCCCCTCCGTAACCAAAAAAAGGTTGAATTAAATTTAAGATATTTATTTTTAAGTAAATACGACTTGAGTTAAAATAGAAAAATTTTTCAATGATAATACAGAGATAGTACTTAGGTTTTGTATAGAAATTAAAGAAAGTACCACATGCGCTAAAATAAAAAAATTTTTCAATACAAGGATACAATACGAGGATACAAAGATAGTACCACTTGGATTTTGTAAAAAAAAGTAAAGATTTAAGAGATACGTACATACACTTGTCGTCTCTTTTTACCTTTCTTTTAAAATAAAAATTACGTCACGATCACAAGCACCGGACGTTACAATACATAATTAAATAAATAAATAAGTAAGTCAGTCGGTAAAAAATTGAAATAAATAATTTTGAGTCGGACTGTAAAAATTAATTACATAAATAATTAAATAAATAAACATATAAATAACAAACACATTACAAATTCTGATTTTAAATTCATAATCTCCTTAGCAAAGAAGAATACGCATGGTGTAAGCATTCAGTATTTGATTGAGAATTCAGGCTATTCTTTTGCATCTAAATGTGCATTATTTTGGACTCTAATCGCCTGCTCAAGAAACGTTCCAAATCAAGAACCCAGATATTCTCCTAATCAAACTCATGATTAAATTGTATTCAGTGTTTAGTAATTACCAAATAGTTCTTATTGTTCCTAGTGACTAGGCCTACTGAAGAAACCACATAAAAAAAAAACGTATTTGCAACAGTACGTCAAGGGTAATGAGGAAAACTATTGTCTAGATTTTAATTACTATAAATTATTGTTATAAAAATTAAGTTAAAAAAACTTTTTACAACAAACTTCTCAAAAGGTACGCCACTAGTATTTTTTCACTTAGCGACGCCTGAGGCGGAGCGCCTGTCGCGTGTTCGCAAGCTCGATTTTCGAGCGGCAAGCGGTAGTGGGGGAAGTAGGCGCTTTAAGAATTGACCCGAAATGTGCAGATCAAGCACTGACTTAAATATCAGCAATGTAAAAACGTTTCATGATAGCGAGGCGGTTTATTAATTTATCCAAATAATTTAAAACTGATGTCATCCAGTGCATCATTAGTCATTGTCGGCTACTTGGAGATCAAACCATCTCATTCGACAGTATAAGCAGTGGAGAGAGTTTTATTTTGGAATTACAAACCGGTAGTGATTCACCTGCACGTTTGGACAACAATGGCTAAACGATCGGAATGTAGAAGGCGTTATTATTGTTAATTTTATCACGCTGAAGATGACTCTAAAATAGAGTAAAACGTACGAATCAAATCAAATATAGAAAACATTACGGTTAATAAATATAATTGTTTTTAGGCAACACTAACTGCGCCGGACTCTAATTTACCTTTATTTATTATTTAATTAAATTAAAATTTTTTTTTAATATTAATATATCCATTTATTTCAATATCGCTCAGCTGTATATTTTGAAACGAGTTTAAAAGATGAAGATTAGTAGTGCGTTTACGTGTAATATATGAATAATAATAATAATAATAATTTACCTTAACGGGACAAATTACACGCAAACACATTACGTTTCTTATGATAATCACAAACTGTCGCTCGTTATGCACCATAAATTGTTGAAAAAAATGAAAAAATTTATTAGTGTACTTTACACATAATATTGTATATTGTAGTATAATACACAATTTAATAAATGTACACAGTATACTTACTACGTTTGTAGGTTATGTAACCTGAAAAAGTCTCTCAAGCGTTTGTTCCAAAGACATTTTTGAAAGATATATGTTCAAATCTTGCTATATGAATACACTGACTTGACTAACTGACATCGTTATCATTCTTTATCATACACAGCTGTTGTAATCAGATGCCTCGCTTTCCAATACTGAATTATCCCATCTTCTCATTGCAATTCATGGTGATAAGCGGTCAAGCAGGAAACGCAAAATTTTTCAGATTTTGTGAATGCCATGGTGCAAATAGAAAGGTGAACCAATGCGCATAATAGCGGAGGTCTAAAATCTTGATCAAAGCTTGAACTTTTACTTAAGCCCACTGATTAAAAGTTTCAAAAATAAAATAAAATTGTTTAATGCAATTTCAATAAAAATATGCCAAATTTATTTAAAATGTAAAAGTATAATAAATATTTCAGACACATGGTAACAATAAATAACGGAGTTAAATAAATTTAGTGTAAATATATTAAACAAAAAAAATTAAACAAAACAGCAATCAATAATAATAACATGGTCCTTAAGAAATAACATATTTCTAAGCTGTTTCAAGTGACCTTTTTTGGCGGCGATACAGAGCTTCAAACGTACAATAAAATTTTCAGCGATGGGCCGCCAGTTCTCAGGCGACAATCAGTCCTATTTCTTGCGCAGGGATTTTTTTGAGGGAGTCCGAACGTTTGTGGCGTTTAGCACAAACCCTGGCCTCCAAAATCGACCATACGTTGTAGTCCAAAGGGTTGAGATCCGGCGAGTAAGATGGCCATATCGCAGATGTGATGAAACCCGAAAAATGGACGTTACACTAATCTTGAGTCGCTTTCGCCCTCTTGAAATGTCCAATTTGTATCGCCGAATATATCAATAATTTTACAAAATTTATAGAAAACAAAATTTACAACTATACAGACTGTTTGCTACACATATGTTTAACTTTTATTTTACTTACTACAGCTAAGTTTTAAATCTTCTTTTTTTGACAAACTTTGTGCCACTGTCTCCTCAAATCATGCTCTTTGAGAAAATAACAACATTATATTGTTACCACAACCAGTCCGGCTTTTGCAATATTGCACGCAATACACTAGCATATTCTGTACACTTTCAGTGTCACACTGGTACTTTAATTGCTGAAAAATACTGATTTTTACGATAGTCAACTATGATAAACAATAATACAGTTGCATTCAATGTGACAATGTCACAACTTGTTCAGTGAGCAGCCATATTGACTTTCTCATAAAACCTCAAAACGTGATTGGCTAACTGTGTCCTACTACTTTTAGTTTATTGCGCGTCAATCAAAATGGTTTGTCTTTTTATTTACACTATGGTTAATGCACTCCATGGTATGAAATTTGTAAAAATGTAATGCGTAAAAACGTTTCTTTGTTCCAATACCCTCACTTCCTTTACGATAAATTTTTTTCAAACAATGAATTCTTGCGTATCGACAAATGTTGGCAAAATCATAACAAATAATTTTTTGAGCCTGTATCATATCACAAAATATCTCGGTATTTATTGAAAATATTTGCTAACGTTGTAATTTATTTGATTTTGCGAACACGTTAGACAATGGGCAGTATTTGTTTATACAATTGTGTAAGATCAAATAATAGGTGGTAGCGCTCGCAGGCACATTTTTGCAGTCAAATTCAATGCGCACGTTTAGTAGCGCATTTTGATGAACTTGTTTTGCCGGGAGCAGTCAACGACTGCAAAAGATCTTTTTTGCAGAAATGACTGCATTTAGCAGAAAAAGCAGCTTTTCAACTATTGCAAGACTGTTTTCAGTTAAACGCCATTAATAGTTTTGCGCTTTTCCAACACATTTATTCAGAGGTCGCCATTTTTTTCAGCATAATAAATATATGCTTATTAAGCGCAACATATTGTAATCTAACCTATAATACTAACAAGGAAACTAACGGAAGTGTCCGCCTTAGATTAAAACAAGTTTTTAATATGTTGTAGTATAAATAAATAAGGGACACGTATTTTTTTATACATACGCTCATTAAGGGGGTGGAACACTCCTTTAAAGAAAATCGGTTTTTTTTCTTTCGAAGCGTATACCGTCAAAACTATAAGAGATAGAAAAAAATGTTTTAAATAAAAGTTGAATGGCTTAAAGAGTAATTTATAACAGCAAAAAAAAAAAATTTTTTTTTAATTTTTTTAATATTATTCCTCATCATTTATTTATTTTTTCAAAATTTTTATTTTTTTATAAGCAAAATTAAGCTTATTTTATTACAAATTTAACGGTATATGATAAAGTTATGATACGACATTTCCATTTTTCAAAAATAATTAGAAACCTCTCTATACGTACTTTACGCGCACCCGTCCGCGCGTTTGTGCGCTACGGAAGTGACTTCCTTCGATTTCGATGTGCCTTTAATATGTTGCACAGATTAAAATAAGGGACACGTATCTTTTTACACGTGCCCTAATACACTTTTAAGGGTAAAACACCCCTTTAAAGAAAATCGAGTTTTTTCTTTCGAAGCGTGTATATCGGATCCCGTCCATGTCAAACATGAAAACGCAGACATCGAAAAAAACATTAACGTAACTCTTGAATCTATACATTGCATGTCAATACTGCCGAGACGTAAACATTCTATTTTAAGATAAGAAATGACCAAAAGTGCACGCGTCAGTAGCGTAGTTATGCATATTTCTACATTAATCGAATTTAATAAACACATTAATTGAATTGTATAAATGCAGTATAAAAGATGAAATTTCTAACTAATTTTTGAATTAGTTTTATGTTAGTTCTCTTGTTGTTAGTTGATAAGCTGGCGTTAGATAGTGAAGGTATGGAATGTGTGAGTAATAATTTTTTGTAATCCAAGTCTCCTTATCTGTAAAATGTTGAAAAGAACAAATATTCTAGTCGAATCATGTAGACCAGTAAATAAATGTTTAACTTATAATAATTAAATATTATTTTCTAAAGAAAAAATTAATGTCTTACAACACCGTAATTGTTATTATTTTTCAGTGTAGTGTTGTTTTATTTTGTAGTAAATGTTTTTCTCGATGTCTGCGTTTTCATGTTAGACACAGACTGTCCTCGAAATGTTTTTGTTATCTTATGCGAGAAAAACATGCATTCAATTTTTATTGAGAACATTTTTCTCTATGTCTTATAATTTCGACAATACACGTTTCAAAAGAAAAAACCCAATTTTCTTTAAACCGGTGTTTCACCCTTAATAATGTATTAAGGCACGTGTAAAAAAATACGTGTCCTTTATTTTAACTTGTGCAACATATTAAAGGCACGTCGAAATTGGAGGGAGTCACTTCCGTAACGCACGACGGGTGCGCGTACCGTACGTGTAGAGAGGTTTTTAATTAGTTTTGGAAAATGGAATGTCGTATTGTAACTTTATCATATACCGTTGAATTTGTAATAAAATAATTTTTTTTTGCTTTATTTTGCTTATAAAAAAAATAAAAATTTTGAAAAATTATGTAAATAGTAGGAAAAAATATTAAAAATAATTTAAAAAAAAATTTTTTTTGCTGTTATAAATCACTCTTTAAGCCATCCAACTTTTATTTAAAACATTTTTTTTTATCTCTTATAATTTCGATGGTATACGCTTTGAAAGAAAAAAACCGGTTTTCTTCAAAGGGGTGTTTCACCCCCTTAAAGTGCGTATGAGCACGTATAAAAAATACGTGTCCTTTATTGTTATCAGCACTACAGCATATTAAAAGTTCGTTTTAATCTAAAGCGGACACTTCCGTTGGTTTCCTTGTAAGTTTCAATTGTCACGTCGGCATTAACCGGAATTTTGTTGTCCTGTGGCAAAAATACAGCAACAGTCAATTTTCCTAATCATTATCTTTTTTTTTATTTATTTTATCCTAATCGTTATTCAAAAATACAGATTGTGATAAGTCACAAAACACACTCATACTTGCGATAATGTGTATATTTCAAAAAAGCGTTTATCAGAAATCGTAACACTGCTGGCAGCGCAATAATAGCGCTTACCAAGCTATTTTTTCTGCTGAACACAGCCAATAACTTAATCATGTTAAACAGCGTATTGTCACGTCCATAATAAGACGAAAGACATATATACGAAAACGTTAGTACATGTCAAATAGGATGGCGTATCTAGATTTAAGAAAATCATTCAAGTCATCGTACAGTTAAATTCAAAGTTGAGGTAAAGTTTCACCAATCAAATTACAAGCGTCAAAAAAAGTAGCATCTTGAGACATAATATTCTTACAAGCAGTCTATAGCGCAAAGATAACAAATTGATGCTTTTCTATCTATATTGCAGTTTTGACGGCCCACGAGTGTTTGGTTTTGCTCTGCAACAACCGCCAAGGGGCACTCTTACAGTTTCCAGGAATGGAAACTGATACTTAGATATCACCCGCTTTTCCAAGACTTGAAGTATGGACAGTTTATTAACTCATTTAATGTAACGTGTGGCATTTGCCACTTTACTTTGAACAATTCAATTTCCGGTTTTGTTATGACTTCCCACAATAGACTTGTTATCATTGCGCGCTCGTATCAAAATTAATTCATGACGCGCGTTAACAACCATACGTTTGTAATTTTTGCAAAAGCCCAATAAATTTAGCGGCACGTAATTAAAATAATCTTCTAACAGAGTAAATGAAATGTCCCATTCGGCATTCTACACACTCGTCCTTTTGTCGAACATAAGAGATACATAGATCTTCATAATACTGATAATTCCAATGTTTTTGTTGCAATCAATTCCACACCATTTATATCAAATTTCATCAAATATAAACGTTATCCAATTATTTCCAGGTTTTTATCTCCGATGCATTACTTTTTTCTTTATTAATCTTCCTTTGACGTAGAAAAAACTTTTGCACGGTACTGAATACAAATTCTGTTGTTATATAAGTATCTCTATTTCATCGCTATGTCCAAACTATGTAGTGTTGGCGTACGGATTGTATGAGTAAGTTTCAATCTTGACTATGCTATTGTCAAAGATCGATGTTTACGACTTCCAATGTTAAGAATATCAGACATCTTAAAAATTTGGTACAGCAAATCCTAGTGATCTCAAATATGCAAATATGTTTGATGTGGTAAGTTTTAATTATCAAGCATTGGATATTCTTGATTGTCGTCTTCTAGTTGTAAATTGTGTTTTGGTGTTCATTTAGCACGAGCATCTCACGTTATCATATTCGTATGTGCAATCTAACGGTAGTCTTTCCATAGATATCAATTAATCGAGATTAATTGTGATTCAAAATGCAAATAGTCAAGTCAGTATGCTCTGTACAACGATCAGAAGGTAAACGATCTGTGCAGACGTTTCAGAGATTTGATACCCGGGAAAACACTCGGTGAAAATTCATGCAGCGTATGCATGCACTTGCCATTGTTATACGCACCAGCGGTCACGTTACATTCTATGCAAATAATATTTACGTCGACGATATTTATAGGTAAATCCGTGCCATTGTCGAGCATGCGGTTCAAGAAAAATCCCAACAGCAATCCAATGTTTTCAAATTTGGTAAAATTTATTTGCCAAGAGCATATAATCTTGCTCTTTATCGTATTGTTGTTGGTGCAAATCATCACCTTGCTCTCCTCGTCTGCATCGATCTCTGTACAAAACACTTCTTTGCAACATTGTTTGTACAACGAGACATTGCATGTTTTAGATACTTGTCAATGTCACGTAGTTTGTATGATTCTTTGGGAATGATAATTTCCTTGTCGTCTTTGTCATAGTAAAATTTGTTATTCGAGAAATTTATATTAGGTATTGTATTATAGGTTTTTTAGTGTCTCTCAGATCAAACTCGCAATCAACGTCGCTTAAATCTACAGCTGGAAAGTAGTTTACGAGGACAATACTTTTACCGGTTAGCGTGAACGTCAGTGACGGTATCCGGTCAATTGGTCAAAAACAATTGATTGAAAACAATTTGTCAAAAATTAATTCATTGAACGGACAATTAATTGAAAAACAATTTGTCAAAAGAAAATTGATCAAAAGGAAATTGGTCGAAAGGACAATTGTTCGTAAAGATAATTGATCAAAAGGACAATTAGTCAAAAATACAATCTGTTAAAATTGATAATTATCTAGAACTAATTATTGTAACTTAGCCATAATTTTAAATTTAATATTGCAACATCAATTAGATATCCTTGGCTAAATTACATCTAAAATAAGATTGGGTTAAGTTAGGTTAGGTTAGGAAAAATAAAGGGAGTCAGCGAGGGTCACTGGCCTAGACAACTCGGTCACTGCTGAGAAGGTGGCCGCGGCGATTTTGGTAACGGGAGGTTGCTCCGCCACCAAGGTCCGGGTGAGCGGACTTAGGCCCGGGGTTGGTGGGGCTTGGGCCCAGGTTTTACGGGCCGCTGCCCTTAGGGTAGTAAAGGCAACTAAAGTACGCACTGGGTGGGTGATGACTTAAGTTGAGCTGCTTGAGGCCCGCCCGATGCCGTGCCACCGCTGCCTGACACGTGAGAAATAAGTGCCCCGCGGAGGTAGACCGCAATAGTCTTTGCTACCGCTGTGGTCAAGAGGGCTACCTAGCCGGGGCATGTCAGGCTCCACCAAAGTGCCCAAGGTGCGAAACGCGCGGCCGTCCCTCCAATCATAGGATGGGAGAAAAAGCCTGTGTAGCCACACCCCCTCCTAAAAAGAGGGGTAG
This sequence comes from Solenopsis invicta, assembly GCF_016802725.1. Classification (NCBI taxonomy): domain Eukaryota; kingdom Metazoa; phylum Arthropoda; class Insecta; order Hymenoptera; family Formicidae; genus Solenopsis; species Solenopsis invicta. The sequence goes on from NC_052667.1 coordinate 15,604,126, forward strand.
TTAAGTCAGGACAGCGGCCTCTGCACCTGGGGTGGCAACGGTGCCTGCGACCACAAACAAGAATAGCGGGAGAACGGCGATCAGCACCGTTTCTCCCGCTGTAGGAGAGGAAGCTGCAGCTCCCTCCCCTATGGAGGTTGTCAGAAGGAGGCTATGGAGACCGGTAAGTAATGACCAGTACCGGTTTCTGCCTCCTCCAGGCAAGGATCTCCCCCCCGCCAGCATATTGCGGAGTTGTCTATTGATCTGGCCGTGGCCTCCAAACCATACCTGGTCCACAATCGAGCCGACTGGCTCAGGGACCGGGTTCGGTGGTTATCATAGGCGGTGGCGGTCCGCGGGTTCTCCCTCTCTCTCTCGTCAAAAAGAGGGAGCGCTACGTAGCCGTAAAATGGGGCAAGGCTGTGGTTATAGGGATGTATGCCCCCCCCCCCCGAGCCGCCGTCTTGCCCAATTTAAAGATTTGCTCAAGAGGGTGAGATTGGTCGTCGACCGATTCCGCCCCTCGCCAACAATTGTCGCCGGGGACTTCAACGCCAAGCTGGAGAAATGCGGATCCCCGGCGACGTGTTTGAGAGGGAACTCTCTGGGAAATTGGACCTTAGAATTGGGACTCAATTTCCTCAACAGGGGGTCCGTGGACACCAGGGTGAGGCATAACGGAGGTTCCATTGTGGACTTCACCTTTGGATGCCCCCGCGCCTTGCGCATGGTGTCCAAATGGAAAGTACTGGAGGGGGAGAAGACTCTCTTGGATCACCGTTACATCAGGTTTGATGTCTCCGACCCCTCCAGCGGTCGTCAGCAAACTGGTGGCGGCGATGGGGAGGGGGGACTAGGTGCAGTGCCGCTGGGCCGTGAGGAAGCTCGACATCGACCTCCTGATGGCCGCGGCCGAGTCTGCGACCTTGTTAAGTATACTGGCCAGACCAATGGCCGATGTCGATGAGGCAGCGGTGCGGCTGCAGTGCGTTTTGACGGACATATGTGATGCCGCATTGGCCCGCATCCGAAAGCACCTCCCCCCTCTCCGCAAGAAGGGGGTGTACTAGTGGATGCCAGAGATTGCTCAACTCAAACGTAAGTGCAATCTGGCGCTCCACAGGTGCACCCACTACGCTCCGGAAGTATGCTGCACGCGTTCCTGGAGCCCCCCAGTCATGGACCAGGTCAGGACATCCGGAGAGGTTTTAGTGGGTAGTCCCTCGACGGCACGTTGCCGTCGGGGGAGAGCCCCACAAAACCACCAGGCCTTTCCCGGGGCCTGGGGTATGCGGTAACGCATTTCCTCCGTAAACAAAAAAAAGATGCACCCACTATGCGCGTAAGTGAGTGAAGGATTTGGAGGTGTTGGCTTTGCTGAAGAACCGGTGGCAAGATGCCAAGCGGTCCTTTCAGCGGGCCATTGGTGACGCCAAGGCTAGGGCCTGGGAAGAGCTAGTCGATACAATAGACCGTGATCCGTGTAGGCACCCTATCATATTGTGAGAAACAAATTAAGGGCGGCGAGCGCGTCCCTTACGGAGAGTCTCGATCACCACCCTGTTTCCTCCGGGGCCGGAAAAGGTGGCCCATCTCGGTGTGTCTCCTCCGCCGGTGCTCGACCGGTGAGGGGACGCGCACCAAGTCTCGAGGATCGAGGTGTTGGGGAATGCCAAACGGCTCCGTGCAAAAAACATTGCCCCGGACCCGGACGGCATCCCTATAAAGACCCTGGCCTTGGTGTCAGGAGTATTGGTGGACGGCCTCCTGCACTTTGGGAAGTGCTTGGAGGCCGGGCGATTTCTCACCGCGTAGAAAGAGGCAAAGTTGGTACTCCTCCGTAAAGAGAGTAAGCCCGAGGAATCATCCTCGGCTTACCGCCCCATTTGCCTGCTCGACGAGGCGAGCAAAATGCTGGAATGCATTTTAGCTGCTTGCCTCCAAGAGCACCTGTCCCACGATGGCCCCAATCTAGCCCGACTGCCAGTTCGGATTCCGAGAGGGCTACTGTCGACCCTATCCGGCGGGTCCGTCCCCTCTCGAATGAGGCTGTCTCTCGCAGGAGGGTAGTGTTGGCTGTGTCGCTGGACATAACCAACGCGTTCAACACTCTCCCGTGAAAGTGTATACGTCAGGCACTCCGCTTCCATCGAGTGCCTGTGTATATGCAGGAGGTAATCAGGGATTACCTCCGGGACAGGGGCATTTGTTACCCGGGGCGATACGGGGTGACCCACAAACGGGGGATCCATCGTGGTATCCCGCAGGGATCGGTCCTTGGACCGCTCCTGTGGGACCTAGGTTACAACTGGGTCCTCCGGGGCGCCCTTCTTTGCGGGCTAGGAGTGGGTGTGTTACGCCGATGACACGCTGCTCCTGGCCTGGGGGAAAAATTGGAGGAGCACCATTTGCTTCGACAAAGCCGGGGTGGCAAACCTAGTGGGTCGTATACGATCGCTGGGTCTGCGCGTGGCCCCCCCAAAAGACCAAGGTTGTCTGGTTTGCCGGACCTCGGGTAAGACGCAGAAAGATGCGCGCGCCGTTGGGTCCACGGGGCGGCTCTTTGGACACCAAAAGAGCAGGAAGCGCCTCAACGCGAGGATTGGGGCGAGAGTCTGTCCCTAGACAGGCCGGGCTCTCGTCGGCGCCATTGGGCCCGTTTTGAAGGAATGGGTAGGCCGGTAGCGCTTCGAACCCCTAACATTCAGCCTGGGGCAGGTGCTCACCGAACATGGTTGCTTCGGTGAGTACCTGCACCGTATAAAATGAAAACCCACTAGAGAGTGCCATTATTGCAGGGCTCATGTGGACTCGGCGGACTACACTCTGCTGTAATGTCCAGCATAGGATGATGACCGTCGTGTTCTACTCCGGGCTCTAGACGTTAATCCGGCAAGCTTCTCCCTGCAAAACATGGTGAGTGCCATGCTCAAAAGGAAGGAGCAATGGGGAGCCGCTCTCTCCTTCTGTGAGTCTGTCATCTCACAGAAGGAGAGTGCCGAGAGAAGGAGGGAGTTGGCTCCGAACGCCGCTCTCTCAAGAAAAAAGCGACTGGGGAGAAGGACTCGGGTATACGCCCGGGTCTCATGAACCCCCACTAGTCACGGGCTGGAGAGAGGAATGGGCGAGTTGTGCCTGGCTCTCCAGCCCGAGACTGCTGAAAGCTGCAGGGATTGGGCGCGGGGGCGCTCGATCTCAATGCACGTAGCTCCACGGCAGGGGAGACCGTTGCGTGGTTCCGCAATGGTCTTCAATTAGGATGGCCTCCACCCACGTCTAATAGAAGGGGAAAAGGGGCTCGGGGGGTGCCCGTTGGAGAATGTCTTGGAAGCCCGGGGCACCCCTACGTCTCATGTAAAAGTAGACCACCATGGGGTTTTAACCGGTAAGAGTCCGGCATAACCGTTTCCCTCTCCCCCAGGAGAAAACGGTATTTACATGAGGATTTCCCTATGTAAAAATAAGGGAGCTGACAGCTCGCTGGCGCGGCTGTAATTCTCCCCTTCCTTTTTTCTTTAAAGAAGAAGGAGGAGCAATAGCCAGGAAGGAACAGTAGGGAGAGGGGATCCTCACAGCGTCAACTAGATCGGACAGAGAGCCCTACCCTCTCCATTGTTAAGGAGGTATGCCTTGGACGGAATCAGCGGCGGGGTAGTTGCCCGGCTGAATCGTTTGGGGCTTGGGATGCGGGAGTGCAGACTTTGGGCTCTTTATAGGGGCCCGTCGCACCTCTGGCATCCCGGTTTGGGCGGCTGGATTTCGACTTTGGTCTTGAGTTTCGGCTGCTAACTCCGGAGGGGGGTCCCTGCTCTCGAGCGGAAACCCGTTTTGGTCAGGACTGATCGCGGTGCATGCAGAGCTTGATCCCGTGGTCAATCCACAGCCCAGGCGCCGGAAAAAGTTGGGTCTTAGTAGATATGCCGGCCAAATCTAAGACTCTCTCAGAGAGTCCCACATACCCTGCCTCCTGTCTCCACAGGCACGGGGATCCATAAAGGTGTTTCTCAACTATTAAAAAAAAAATTTTAAATAAAGGGGGAGGATGCAGGGAAAGGAGCAGAGCTCCTCTCAACCCACGCGTTTTCTATTCCACATGGATTTCTCAATTTGTTTTTCAAAATTTTTTTGCGATTTTGCGGTATTTCCGATTTCAAACGCCATTTTTAAGTTGCATATTCGTATTCAAAAGGCAAAAATACATAAGAATTGAGTATTTTTATTCATTTTTGCGGAGAAGACGCCTTTCCAAAGATTTACCAAAATTCGTTTTTAGGAGCCAAAAATACATAGAAAAACTGCACAATCATTTAATTTTCGGCTGCTGTTGTTATTCCAAAATTTTATTTTAAAAATTTTATTTTAAAACAGTTTTTCTACTATAACGACTAAAGTATTGATGTTAGGTAAAATATGTATATGATTGTTTTAGATAATTATCAATTTCGATAGATTGTATTTTCGGCCAATTATCTTTTGGATCAAATGTTCCTTCAACCAATTGTCCTTTCGCCCAGGTTTTTTTCGACAAATTGTCTTTCGATCAATTGTCCGTTCGATGAATTGGTTTTCGACAAATTGTTTTTGATCAATTGTTTTCAACGAATTGTGATCAAATCAGATATGATATTTACATAGGTGAAGTACATTATTATGTATTTTGAGTTTGTAATTTTTATATTAATATATTTTACTTGTTAGTTTTTCAAAAAGTTGTTAAATTGATATCCTAAAATGTTATTTCGATTAAATTGCAAGCACTCTTTACTTTCCCGCAGATACCCTTGCAAAATTTGTTCTAGCTACGGCTCTGTTCTTAATCCATCTACCTTGTAGCTTAAGATGGCTTCCGGTTATATTCTCTTTTGGTTTATGTTATATATATGTGATTCTTAAAATCTAATCCAGATTTTAACGGTTCTTCTTATCAAATCCAATTACATTACAATTTAAATAAGAAGGCCTATTCGGTCATAGCTAGATCTCAGTACTTTATGTATACGTGTGATTTTATATACTTTCTCACCGGAAGGTCCTAGGTTCAAACCCTGGCTGAGGTGATATTTTTTGCAATAAATTCTTTACAGTTTTTTCATGGGGGAAGGGTTAATATAGATGCTAGTAAGCATCAAGTATTATTAAATTAATTTTAATTTAATAAAAGTGATATTACTAACTCTTATTCGATTATAACTATGTTATATGACCAAAAGTAATGGCGCGCAGTTTGGTTGAGTCTGAGAAACTATATAAAATTACACGTATACATAAAGCATTGAGATCCAGCTATGACGAAATAAGCCTTCTTATTTAAATTGTATGTTACATGTATCGGTCGAATATCTTTCTAGTTTCCAATTATATTAAATCAACTAACACCAACTTCAAAATCATTAACGTATAGGAAGCATAACAATAGCAACGTACACTACTTCAATGCTATTTTATTACATTATGCAAACTGCACGATAAAAAAGATGAAACTCTACCTTTAACGTTAAAATATGTACAATTATATACAATTAGGAATGATTTTTATAAATAATTATATGTAATTTTATACATACCTATTTTATAACCATACATAATTGTATACAGTTACATTGGTATTTTGGATCAGTGCAAAAGTTCGTGCCCGATTCGTACAGATAGAAATAGTGAAATAGTATAGCTACTCTGTTGTTGTTTACATTGGTATAGAATAAATTAGGGTGTAATGGCCATATGAAAAAGATGGCCATAGTCTGTAATTTCTCCAGTAATTGCTAAATAATTTTTGTATTTATTGTGAAAAATAATCAATATTTACAGTATTTTATATGCGTACACTATTCGAAACAATCTTATTCTGAATATTATATAATATTTTTACTTTTGACTACCTACAAAGTTTTGCATGTATCCTCTAAAACCTGCTATAACGTCGAATAAATTACTGTTAAGCTATCATAATCAACGTTACGTATATAATAAAGGAACCTAAATTGTAACATGACTTATAATTTGTGCTTTTATTTTCACTATTTATTTAAATGCACTATGATCATCTTTTTCTTACAATCGGCCGAGATGACCCACTTTGTTTTTTCATATATTGTTTTTCTTTAAATTATAGAAACCTGTTTTCTTTCCTTACTTTAAAAAAATTATAATTGTTATGTTATATTATTGCAATATCAAATTTTATAATTTTCATGTTACTATTGCAATATTATAATTATAACTAAGTCATACATAATTATATATATAAAAAATATATACAGGATAATTCAGAATAACTTTATGTCCTTGAAGAGATATATTCCTGAGGTTATTCTAAAACAACTTTTCTTTTGGCAAAAACTTGTCCAAAGCATAGTTTTTAAATAATAAAAGGAAATAGTTATCCAATAACCGGGTGCGTTTAGCGGTGAAGCAGGGCCGGCGCAACTCACCGTTCGATACGGGAAATTACGTAAGGCGATCGCAGTGATAAGCTGACAGCTAGAACACTGCTTCCCCCTCACTCTCACTCTTTCTCCCGCTCTTTCAAAGCCTCTATCCCATTCTTATTCTCATTCTTTTCTTATTTATTTATCAATTCATACACTAACACTGAAATAATGCTAAAATTAAAAACGATATTTAATCATTTGACATCTTGCTTTTAATAATTCTGTACGTCTAAAAAAAATTTTTTTTTTAGTCAAAAATACCATATTTAAAATGCGTGATTAAAAAGTAAAAATGCAGAGTAAAAGAGAAAGAGAAAGAGACAAGTCTGATTAAATTTGAACTGTTCGCGGTATCACTGCGTAATCAACGTTCTAAAAATCAGAACGCGATAATTAAAAATTAAAAATACTATTGCCCCTGTGACCATGAACTCAAAGATTTCACGGTCATCCTGGACGAGCCCCCAAACGTTGCACTCGCGGCTCACGTTTCTTGAGCGACTGTTTCTTGTCTCATATCAAACTCAGTCTTTCGGCCGTCAAAAATTGGAATGACGTTGAAATCTTCGAGATCACGGTCACATGCACGTGTTTCATTTTTTGAGTAATTTTCACGCGTGATTAGTAGTGACTAATAGTAATTGACGATAGTGATTTGTATAAAGTGATGCGTTAGTAATTTTCAACCAAAAGAATGATTACAGTGAATGTGACAAGTGATGTGATTTAAAAAGAAAAGAGGAAAATTTTAATTTTAATATAGATATTCTGTCTTTGTGTAGATAAAGCTGATTGCTGTGCAGGATGATAAGTGAATATACACGTTCAAATTTGAACTCATTTTTCTCTCTTTTTTTTTCACTCTGTATTTTTATTTTTCAATCACGCATTTTAAATATGCTATTTTTGACATTAAAAAAATATTTTTTTATTTGTATAAAATTATTAAAAAAAAGACGTCAAATAATTAAATATCGTTTTTAATTCTAGCATTATTTTAGTGTCAGTACATGAATTGATAAATAAATAAGAAAAAAATGAGAATAAAAATAGGATAGAGGTTTTGAGAGAGCGGGAGAGAATGAAAGAGGGATGGGGGGAGGGAGGAAAAACAGTGTTTGAGCTGATCATTGCGATAGCCTCACGTAATCGCCCATATTGAACGGTGAATTGTACCGGCCCTGTATCACTGCTAGTAGCGTAGTAAGATGGAAGGGGGGGGGGTGGAAGGCGGTCCGCCCCGGGCATCAACTTAGCAAAGGTGCCAAAAATCAATAGTACTTTTCTTTGTTACAAGTAAAAATTTAGGATCAAAAATTTATTTGTAACAGAAGGCAAAAGGCCATAAATCAGAAATGCCCAACGTCCGGCCCGCGCAACCTGTTTTTAGCTTTTTTATTTTCTCCGCGCTTAAGACAATCAAATCGCGTAGAGACAAGCGAGGAGCACGTTTTAACCCGTTCAATATGCAACGATTCAGAAGTGAAATCGTTGACCCGGACAAGGCAGATCTTACTTGATTGAAATAAACTCAACAACTTTGTCCGCTGTATAGTGCGGGTCAAATTTCTGCACTAGCGTATTAGTTACCGTTCTACCGTTTCTAAAAAGTTTAATCAGTAAGTATTGAAAACGCTTGTTATTTTCAAAACAGTAAAATGTACAATAAAAATAAAAATATTTCCTAAACAATATAATGTATAGGTAAATAAAATAAATATCCTTATGCATTAAGTTGCATCAATGCTTCAATAATAAATGCAACTTTATGTGTAAAAGCATCTTCGCAAAAGTATTGTTTAGTTATATTGTAGTAAAAAAGAAAGATGAAGAGACCTGTTTTTGCTGTGCTCAGGGTAAGTAAAACGAACTTTATTTTTTAAAGTTTTTGAGATAAAAAATTCAATGGTGCTCGTTACAATTACATCCTATGACGGTAATACACACTGACAAGGAAACACAGGGAAGTGTCGGCCTCAGATTAAAACGAGTTTTTAATATGTTGTAATACAGATAAAAATAAGGAACACGTATTTTTTTATACGTCCCCATACGCACTTTAAGGGGGTGAAACACCCCTTTGAAGAAAATCGGTTTTTTTCTTTCGAAGCGTATGCCGTCAAAACTATAAGAGATAGAAAAAAATGTTTTAAATGAAAGTTGAATGGCTCAAAGAGTAATTTAAAAGCGGATAAAATTTTTTTTTAATCTTTTTAATACTTTCCCCCACCATTTACCTATTTTTTTCAAAATTTTTATTCTTTTCATAAGCAAAATAAAGCTTATTTTATTATGAATTCAACGGTATATGATAAAGTTGCGATACAACATTCCCATTTTCCAAAAATAATTAAAAACCTCTCTATACGCACGGTACGCGCACCCGTCCGTGCGTTCGTGCGCTACGGAAGTGACTCCCTCCGATTTCGACGTGCCTTTAATATGTTGTACAGATTAAAATAAGGGACACGTATTTTTTACACGTGTCCTAATACACTTTTAAGGGTGAAACACCTTTGAAGAAAATCGGGTTTTTTCTTTCGAAGCGTGTATCGTCAAAACTATAAGAGATAAAGAAAAATGTTCTCAATAAAAATTGAATGCATGTTTTTCTCGCATAAGATGACAAAAACATTTCGAGGACAGTCTGTGTCTAACATGAAAACGCAGACTTTGAGAAAAACATTTACTACAAAATAAAGCGACACTACACTGAAAAATAACAATAATTACGGTGTTGTAAAACATTAATTTCTTGTTCAGAAAATAATATGTAATTAATATAAATTAAACATTTATTTACTGGTTTACATGATTCGACTAGAATAGTTGTTTTCTTCAACATTTTACAGATAAGGAGACTTGGATTACAAAAAATTATTACTCACACATTCCATATCTTCACTATCTATCGCCAGCTCATCAACTAACAACAAAAGAACTAACATAAAACTAATTAAAAAATTAGTTAGAAATTACATCTTTTATACTGCATTTATACAATTCAATTAAAGTGTTTATTAAATTCCATTAGTGTAGAAATATGCATAACCACGCTACTGGTGCGTGCACTTTGGGTCATTTCCTATCTTGAAATGGAATGTTTACGTCTCGGCAGTATTGACATATATAGATTCAAGAGTTACGTATGTAAGGAAATGACCCAAAGTGCACGCGCCAGTAGCGTGGTTATGCATATTTCTACACTAATCAAATTTAATAAACACATTAATTGAATTGTATAAATGCAGTATAAAAGATGAAATTTTTAACTAATTTTTTAATTAGTTTTATGTTAGTTCTCTTGTTGTTAGTTGATGAGCTGGCGTTAGATAGTGAAAGTATGGAATGTGTGAGTAATAATTTTTTGTAATCCAAGTCTCCTTATTTATAAAATGTTGAAGAGAACAAATATTCTAGTCGAATCATGTAGACCAGTAAATAAATGTTTAATTATATTAATTAGATATTATTTTCTAAACAAGAAATTAATGTCTTACAACACCGTAATTGTTGTTATTCTTTAGTGTAGTGTCGTTTTATTTTGTAGTAAATGTTTTTCTCAATGTCTGCGTTTTCATGTTAGACACAGACTGTCCTCGAAATGTTTTTGTCATCTTATGCGAGAAAAACATGCATTCAACTTTCATTGAAAACATTTTTCTTTATCTCTTATAGATATCTCTTCGACGATACACGCTTCGAAAGAAAAAACCCGATTTTCTTCAAAGGTGTTTCACCCTTAAAAGTATATTAGGACACGTGTAAAAAATACGTGTTCCTTATTTTAATCTGTACAACATATTAAAGGCACATCGAAATCGGAGGGAGTCACTTCCGTAGCGCACAAACGCGCGGACGGGTGCGCGTACCGTGCGTATAGAGAGGTTTTTAATTATTTTTGGAAAATGGGAATGTTGTATTGTAACTTTATCATATACCGTTAAATTCGTAATAAAATAAGCTTTATTTTGCTTATAAAAAACATAAAAATTTTGAAAAAAAATAGGTAAGTGGTGGGAGAAAGTATTAAAAAGAATTAAAAAAAAAAATTTTTTTCCGCTGTTATAAATTACTCTTCAAGCCATTCAACTTTTATTTAAAACATTTTTTTCTATCTCTTATAGTTTCGACGGCATACGCTTCAAAAGAAAAAAACCGATTTTTTTCAAAGGGGTGTTTCACCCCCTTAAAGTGCGTATGGGCACGTATAAAAAAATACGTTTCCCTTATTTTTATCTGTACTACAACATATTAAAAACTCGTTTTAATCTGAGGCAGACACTTCTCTGTGTTTCCTTGTGAGTAAATCGCACTATGTACCATCGATATACGTAGTGTAGCGTTTAATTTCGTGAGTGACTGCAACGTTACGCGTTTTCTCGATTTAAACGTATTTTAATTTTTATATTTCCATGATGTGACGTAATTTTAATTAGCACCAACAAATTTCTCGCATCAAAAACATTAAGAAATAATGTTCATTTTATTTTTCGAAATACAATAAAAACAGGTTTTTTCATAACATCTTTCTTTAACACATTTTAAATATTCCAAATAGCCCAAATTTTTGTTAATTTAACATAAAATAAATATGTTAAACATAAGAAATATAAAAATTTAAAGCAAATCGTAAAAGCATATTTTTTTGGTAAAAGTACCATTTATAATATGTTAACACGTAAATTTTATTCATTTATTCCAAAATTTGCGTTTATTTATTCGTTTACTTATAAATATTATTTTAACATTAACAAATGTTGAATATCAATTTTATATAAAATATTTGAATAACATTTTTACATTATGTTAAATTAACATTTAAATATGTTAAAAATTTAACACAAAAATTTTAACAAAAAAATTAATTTTAACATAAATACAAAATATTTTTACTCTATATAATAAATAGTTTGAGTTAATAAAAAGTTGCAAAATTTTTTCGAAATTATCTTTTGTCTAACTTCTTCAAGATAAATAAATAAATTACAGTTAAAATGAGTAAAAAACCTTCAGGCGCTGAGTACAGAAAATGAAAAGCAGACAGAAATTGAGGAAAACAAAAACAGGCTGGCTCTTTTTTAAAGTATTTGAAACCAGAGCAAGATTTCTTCGTATGCCAATAAAATTGACAATGAAGAGACAGATGATATTCGTATAACAATGACTGAGATTAAACAGCCAGAACATAATAAAGATTTAACTAAAACAATAATCAAAAGTACGGAGACTGAAATGCCAGTGATAAATAAAACATCAGAAAATCATCATGAAAATTATTTGGAATGTCAAGTTGCTGTACAAAAAAAAATAAATTAAAACTCTCTAGTTTAAACGACATAAGTTCATGGCCAATACCTTTAGAGGCTACATTAACTACAGAATTGGTTATGAGAGGTCCAATTCAAAATAAAGAAGGACTTTTCGCTGCAACGACGAGAAGAGATGCAGAGACTAAGGTGAAATAAGGACCATGTCTAGTGCATGGTGCTATCGATAATTTAATAATGGTAAAAAGGTGCTTAGAACATGAATGGTATATTCTACTGTTAATGAATCTTTATATTGCTTTTGCTGTCGGTTATTTGCTTCTAAAGATTTGGAACATACACAAAACACTTTCGCAAAGAATGACTTTTGACATGATGAAAATTTAATCCGAAGGTAAAACAACATGAAAATAGTTCTATCCATGTTGCATCTTTTGAAAAATGAAAAGAAATAGAAATGAGGCTTCAGAGAGAACAAACTATTAGATCACTTTAAGATCAAATTAAAAAAAAAATTAAAACTTGGAATAAAGTTCTTGAACGCATCTTGGATGCAATTTTGTTTCTAGCCAAGCAGAATCTATCTTTCCGTGATCATCGAAAAAGTATTGACAGCATAACTAACAGTGGTAATTTCCTAGAATTAATAAAACTTATTGTTTGAGATTTACCAAAATTGTTAGCTTAACGTGATCGTGGGTCCGACGTCTAATAGGTACGTCTCCCAAAAAGAGGGGGACCGTGAGAGCTCGCGTTGCCGGCAAGCAGTTGAGTTGTAACGAGAGAGTCGTAAAAGACACACGAGAGTCCTGCTCTAATTTATAAGTGAATTTGTATTACCATGACGCGAGCGACAAGCTACTAGAGAGTGAGAGTGTTTGAATATTGAATAAAAATGTAAGACTTGTCATCATTGTACATCATTTATTGAAGCAGAAAAATTTTGAGTTCCCACGTCCGGATCTGTAATTTTTGAAATTAATCGCCTTGTAAAAAGGCTCAACCTCACCATGGTCCGTGGAACTCTCAACGGTACGGCGTGAGCGCTAGGCGAAGAGAGAGAAAAGCCCGAACGAGAGCATACATAAAAATGGTCTTTCGAGCCGGATCTGGACGGCTAGGGTGACTTTAAGAATTTCCGCCGACATTTGGAGGGCTGTAGCCATGCTGCAGGGTAATCATCATTAAAGCATTGGTCACGAGATATTGGTAGTAAGTCAATTAAGCAGGACACGACATAGTGACATGAAATCCCGGTAAGTGAGATACATTTACATTAAAAGGTTAGAATTTCATGCATTTGGTTATCGCCTCAAAATTCATTTTGTGGAAAAAATTCATGCATTTGGTGGTCAAGTCAAAATTCATACATTGGGCATCGAGTCAAAATTCATACAGTTAATTAGCTCGACATTCATGCATTTGGTAGCAACTCGAAATTCATGCATTTGTTAGTTGACTCAAATTTCACACATTGGCGACAAGTCAAAATTCATAATTTGCCATAAGGCAAAGTTAATACATTTGGGAGACAGGTCGAAATTCATAATTTGCGACGAGTTAATATTCATAAATTTTGCAACGAGTCAAATTTCCTACATTTGTGAGAGAGTCGAAATTCATACATTTTGCAAACAACTAGACATTTCTACTTTTGACGATAATTCGAACATCATACATTTCACAAACAATAATTGTAAACATTCCAATAACGATAAACAGTAGTAGCTCACGCGAAGGCCTTGTGCATGAACGTTTAAAATAGATGTAAACATGGCAGAGAATATGTCCTTGTTATCGAAACGGCGGGTGACCGTAAAAAGTCAAGTCACGCATATTTACATTTTTGCAGTTTCTATGCCTTTGGATCTTATCAATGTTATAGAGTTCCAAGCGAGGTTACAAAAACTGTCCAATTTGTGGAAGGAATTTGACGATGTTTAGGGCCGTATTGAGGATATCGGTCTGGCCGAGGATGATGAACCGAGCGAGGAACAGGCATAGAAAAGAGTTGCGAAAATAAAGCTGCCTACCATGGAATTGAAATTCGATGGAACCCAGGCGCAGTGACTATCATTTCGAGATACATTTCAAACGTTAATTGTAATACATCATTAGAAAAAATACAAAAATTCCACTATCTAAAGTCATGTTTGCAAGGTAGCGCGGCTGAAGTCGTGCAATCATTAGATGTATCAATCAATAATTATTCAATTGCATGGGCTCTATTAGAGAGCGATTTGAAAATAAGAAATTGTTAATACATCAGCATATTCATGCGCTGTTGGGCGTGGGTTTTATTATGAAAGAATCTCCGGTACAATTGCGTAGATTAGTGGACGAAACTAAGAAGCACCTCCGAGTATTAAAATCATTAGACGAACCAGTTGATGACTGGAACAGCATTATTATTTATACAATCATGTCACGCGTGGATCAAACAAAAATGGGAATCAAAGACAGTCAAAAGTGAAACACCCACGTTACAAAAATTTTTGGATTTTTTGTCACGATAATGTGTAATATTAAAAAAATTGCAAACATATAAATGTTCAATTAATTCGACTGCGTCCTCCTCTGTGCGTAAAGAAGAAAAACCAAACGATAACGTAGGTCGGTTGGCGGACAAGAATTGCGTAATATGTCACGATCATGCAATTTATCATTGTGTAAAATTTAAAGACATGACTGCGTTGGAAAAATTAGGCGAAGTACGATGTCATTGGTTGTGCTTCAACTATTTGCGCAGGGATCACACAGCGGATACGTGCACGTCGAGCGGGTGCAGGCAATGTAGATTAAAGCTTAGCACGTGATTGCATAACAACAAACTCGGGATATCGGTAGACTTAAAGGCAAAGTCCAGTAGCGGAAACTCGATATCGGAAGTCTCAAAAAAGACAAGGAGTGACTCAAGCGATCAAGCTAGTTGCTCGATAGTGTCTACGGCAATTACATATCGAAATAAAATGTTGCTTGCAACCGCTTCCGTCAAAATCAAGGATCGATTCGGCAATGAACACCTGTACAGGGCTTTCTTGGAAAGCACAGGTAAACATGATTTGGGAAAATGTATGCAAGCGTCTTGAACTAAAAGAGAAAGTAGATAACCTTTCCTTGTCGGATGTCGGATGTAAGTTGACTAGCGCCACGGGAACGGTTAGCGTAGTTATACATTCGGTCGTAAATGAATTTAGCGTCAGGTTAGAATTTTTAGTCATGGAGCGTATAACAGAACCAATGCCATCGCAAAGAATGGACAACGACGCGCTACACATCCCGAAGAACATCAAGCTATCGGATCCAGAGTTTGGAACTCCAGGAGAAGTCGACATTTTGCTAGGAGGTGGAATATGTTGGAATCTGCTTTGTGCAGGACAGATACAATTGGGTAGAAATTTGCCAACTCTGAAGAAAACAAAACTTAGTTGGATTGTTGCAGGAAACATGATGATGTCGAACGGACATAAGCATCAAACACGTGCAGCATTGTGCGCGATTGCTGGTGAACCAGATTTAAATCATCAAATGGAGCTTTTTTGGCTCATAGAGGGGAGCCCACTGCAGCGGGATGCCGTGAAGAAGACTTTGTGCAAGGAGAAATTTAGGAACACGCATAAGCAAACGTCGGACAGGCAATTCGCGGTACGTTTGCCGGAAAGATCCTAGTTGCTTGAAAAAATTACGAAAAGCGGCGCTGAAGCGCTTGCAATCAGTATATTAAAAGCTGGATCGTGATGCAATCCTGAAGAGGCAATACATTGAAATAATGAAGGATTACTTAAGGGGGGATAACTCGGGACATATGACTCAAATTGACGAGAAGATATAGGCATCAGAGGCACTAGTGTATTATTTGCCTCACCATACAGTCGTTAAAGAGGAAAGAGAAACGACAAAGCTCAGAGTAGTCTCTGATGCGTCGTGCAGATCATCATCGGGCAAGTCACTCAACGATGTATTGAGAGTTGGACCAACAATTCAGCCAGAATTATTTGAGGTGGTTCTACGTTTCCGATAACATCGGTACGTACTGACGGGGGAGCGAACGTATAGACAAATATACATTGACCCTCAGCAGCAAAATTTGCAACGTATTTTATGGAAAGCAGATTCGACATCACCGGTGGAAACATTAAATACTGTGACGTTTGGCGTCGCAACAGCTCCATTTCTGGCCGTAAGATGTCTGCATCAATTGGCATGCAAATGTCAGTCGGAAAGTCCAAAGACAAGTGAAGTTATATTAAAAAATTTTTCTATGTACGACCTGATTACCGGGACAGATAATGCAGAAGACCTGAAAAAAATCAAGGATGAGGTTAGTCGGATACTCGCTGCAGGTGGATTTTCAATACACAAATGGAAATCAAATTTGTCTGAACTGGTCGAGGACCGTGGTGAGTCTAAGAAAAACATGAGAAAACCATTGGGCAAACAGGTCAAGACTCTAGGATTGTTTTGGCGCGTTAAAAAGGACTTACTTACATACAGAGTCAGAGAACCTCTATTAGAAGTTTGTATCACGAAGAGAATAATTCTTTTCATTATATCACAAATTTATGATCCGCTAGGTCTGATTAACCCGGTGATTGTTCAAGCAAAGTTTTTGATGCAACAACTATGGCAATGCAAAATCGGTTGGTATAAGTCTCTGCCGGAGTCCCTGCACACCACGTGGAAGAAATACTGTCAACAGCTGCATAAATTGGAAGAAATCAGCATTTCGAGAAGAATCATTGCGATAGGTTCGATAAAAATTAAAATCCATGGATTTTGTGATGTTTCGGAAAAGGCATATGGAGCCTGCCTGTATTTAAGATCAACTAATAGCAAAACTCAACGAAGATGTCAGTTAATTTGTGCAAAGTCGCGTATAGCGCCAATTAAAGAAATCAGCCTGCCACGTTTAGAATTATGTGGGGCGCTGCTGTTGAGCAGATTGATGGAAAAGGTAGTCAATGCACTCACATTGCAAGTAGAAGAAAAACATTATTGGTGCGACTCGACAGTGACTTTGGCCTGGATCGGAGGAAAACCGTCCAGATGGAAGATCTTTGTGGCCCATAGGGTCACAGAAATACAGAAGAACCGATTCTACCAAATCGCAATGGCATCATATTAGATCTGAAGAGAATCCGGCTGATATGCTATCCAAAGGAATCGGACCGGAGAAGTTAAAATTTAGAAGTCGGTGGTGGAAAGGTCCAGTGTGGCTAGAAGAGGAAACCGTTCATTATCCACCGGAGCCATCACGGTTATCGGAGGTATCAGAAAAAAGAGTGATGTCTATGGTGGTCAACGTGGAACCTGAATTAAATGTTTGGACAAAATATTCATCATTGAAGCAATTGAAGCACGTTATTGCTTACTGCCTCAGATTTGCACACAATTGCCGGAAGGCCACAGACCGGTTGACGAGTTGGTTATCGGTCAAAGAATTAGAGGAAGCATTTAACATTATATTGAAGCATCATCAGAAACAGCATTTTGCAGGAGAGATCGACGATCTGCAATCATAACACCCAATCTCAAGAAAAAGTCGACTATTAGCGCTTAATCCGTTCATAGATGGTACAGTATTATTGCGTGTAGATGGGCGCTTAAAAAACGCTTTAGTGTCATATTCTCGTAAATTTTCCGTGGTGTTGGCGACTTGGGATCAATTGACCGATTTGATCATAAGAGATAATCATTTGAGGAGCTTGCATGCAGGCCCAGAAGCCCTTTTAAGTATAATTAGAGAACAATATTTGATCATATCCGGTAGATCAGCTGTGCAGAGAGCCATGCGCAGGTGCATTGTATGCTATAGATTTAATTGTAATGCGCCAAAAGAAATAATGGGAAACTTACCGGTTTACCGAGTAAACCCGGGTAGAGCGTTCTTAAATGTAGGTGTAGATTTCGGTGGGTCATTTAACATTAAGATCTTAATAAATCAGCCAAAGTATATTTTTG
Source organism: Solenopsis invicta (assembly GCF_016802725.1). NCBI lineage: Eukaryota > Metazoa > Arthropoda > Insecta > Hymenoptera > Formicidae > Solenopsis > Solenopsis invicta. The sequence goes on from NC_052667.1 coordinate 15,621,770, forward strand.
TTTGTTCGTGTGTTTTACAATTTGTGCCATTCATTTAGGATTGATTAGTGATCTAAGTACGACAGCATTTCTTAACTCGTTAAGACGTTTCATTGCAAGGCGCGGCAAATGTCTGAATATTAATTCGGATAATGGAACAAATTTTGTGAGAGCGAATAATGCGTTAAAAAGATTAAAAGAGTTGCTAACGGATCAAAATCATCAAAAGCAAGTAGATGCATTCGCGACAGAACAGTCAATTCAATGGCATTTTTTACCGCCTTACGTTTCCCATATGGGAGGCTTGTGGAAGGCGGGCATAAAATCCGCTAAGACACGTTTGCAGAAAGTGTTGGGAGAGGCGCTCCTTACATTCGAAGAATTCTACACGCTTTTGATAGAAATTGAAGCATGCTTGAATTCTAGGCCAATAACTCCCATGTCAATGATCCTTCAGATCTTGCGGTTTTGACCCCAAACATTTTTTGATTGGGGAACAGTTAAATGCGATTCCGCAAATTGAGCTGACGGAAGTACCAACAAATAGATTGACCCGCTGTTACTTATTAAATTGCATCAACATTTTTGAACTCGTTGGAGCCAGGAATATTTATTGCAATTACAATCAAGGTCTAAGTGAATGAGCGCCGCCTATGATCAGGAAAGGATAAAGCCTAACGATTTGGTGATTTTGAAGGAAAATCAGCCACCTCTTAAATGGAAACTACGGCGTATTTTAGAAGTGCATCCCGATAAGGAAGACCATGTGCAAATTGTAATTGTAAAAATGGAGAATGGTGTTATAAAAAGACCGTTGTCAAAAATTTGTGTTCTTTCTAAATTGGATTAGTAATAAAATAACGCTGTACAAGGATGTCGGACACATCACGTTTTAGTGAGACATACAATTGTGTGACAATGACAAGGTTGAAAACTGTATTTTCAAGCCGGACAAGATGTTTGAGATTTATCAAAATTGTTAGCCTAACGTGATCGTGGGCCCGACGTCTAATAAATACGTCTCCCGAAAAGAGGAGGACCGTGAGAGCTCGCGCTGCCGGCGAGCAGTTGAGTTGTAACAAGAGAATCGTAAGAGACGCACGAGAGTCCTGCTCTCATTTATAAGTAAATTTGTATTACCATGACGCGAGCGACAAGCTACTACAGAGTGAGAGTGTTTAAATATTGAATAAAAATGTAAGACTCGTCATCATTGTACATCATTTATTGAAGCGGAAGAATCTTGAGTTTCCACGTCCGGATTTGTAATTTTTGAAATTGATCGCCTTGTAAGAAGGCTCGACCCCACCACGGCGCATGGAACTCTCGACGGTACGGCGTGAGCGCTGGGCGAAGAGAGAGAGAAAAGCCGGGACGAGAGCATACACTTATAGGAAAATATGATCTTGTAATGAAAGAATATCTAATACGTTTTGATCTGGATAACAATACACAACGTTTGCCAATTTCCTACTTGTCACCCGACATTCAAAATGAGTTTATTACTTTTCTTGCATATTGTGTGAAAGATAAAATTTTGAGTAAGATACGTAAAGCGAAATATTATGCTATTCTTTTTGATAGTACATCAGACGATGCACATATTGATCAGATGACAGAAATTATCCGGTATGTGAAAATTAATAGTGGTAAAGTAGAAATCGTGGAGAGCTTTTTAAGATTTCTTTCCATGAAAAAAAAATTTGCTGAAAAAATTGCACAAATGATTCTAAGGTCACTAGACAAAGACAAACTACTTATTGAAAATTGTTGCAGTTAAGGTTATGACAATGTTGCCACAATGTCAGGCATTCATCGTAAAGTGCAGCAGAAAATAAAAGATATAAATCCTAAAGCCGAATTTATTGTTTGTACTAATCATAATTTGAATTTAGCTGGCGTTTATGCTGCCGGACAGAGTGTACATTTGACTACCTTTTTCGGAACAATAGAGAAAATTTGTATGTTCTTTTCTGCATCTACTCATCGCTGGAATATGTTAAAACAAACAATGCTTGTAATTGTAAAAAGAGTGGTTGAGACGCTTTGGAGTGCAAAACATGATGCAGTTCAGATTATTAGTTCACATTATACAGATATATTAGATTGGAAATTCTTATGAGTTAGTCAGAGAATGTTGACATACGTGGTGATGCAGGTATTGTACACGCCAGTATAACTACTTTTCCTTTTTTGTGCTATCTTTACTTGTAGAGCACGATACCGCCTGAAATAGCCAGAACCCAAAAATATCTCCAAACGAGTGGTTTAGGTCTTGACCAGTCAGTCATTGCTATTAATTCTTTTTTAAGCATTTTTTTTAAACAAAAATAGAGATAGCCTTGTTGACAAAATATTGACTGATGTTGAGATAATATGCGAACAAATGGAAATCCCTATTACAAAATGCATACGACAAAAGAAAAGAATGACAGGAGAGAAAGAAGATGATGCTGGCTTGTTATCGCAGCAAGAGATACGGCGAGAAATGTTAGAATTAATAGATCGTTTGAATCAAGAAATTATACAACGTTTCCAGCAACTCACTTTATTAAACAAACGCTTTGGATTTTTGAGTCAGAAAGTATTACTCGATATATTTAAAGATGAATATATATGGCAAAAGGTTAATGAGCTACGTATGTTCTATGACGACATTGATTCCAATGAGCTCAAATCTGAAAGGTAGACTGCGACGGCTTGTAAGCAACTGTCATTCCACTGTCTAGGAGACAGATATACCAGTACATGGTCAACAGCAACATTTCTTACATAGATAGTCAAATGGAGTTTTACTGAAATGCTACCAAATTTGACAACAGCTTTACGAATTTTTCTGACCATGAGCGTGAGTGTTGCCACTTGCAAGCGAAGCTTTTCGAAGTTAAAGCTTATTAAAACCTATCTTCGTCTAACTAAAATGAGTAAGATGCGATTAAATGGGGTTGCAATGCTTTCTACTGAACGAGATGTAACAAAAGAGATAAACTTCACAGATGTTATTACAAAATTTGCAAGCATTAAAGCCCACAAGATTAAACTTTAAAATTTCAATATTTTAACATGTTTTTATTGTTTTTCATTTATTAAAATGATTCACATTATTTAAACAATTGCAGTTTCTTTTAGAAAATTAATTTACTAAAAATTTATAATTTGTTTAAAATTTAGAAAAATATTTATATTTATCGTTTAAATGTTTAATTGCTAGAACATTGTACACGAAAGAAAAGAAATAAAACGTAAAATAAAGATATTACTTAATAAATTGGAAAAGATAATTAGTTGCTATTAATGTGGTACAGAAGACACAAGGCGGCAGGAGGAGAGGACTTAGGCGCTATAATCCCTTACTGCGCTACTGTTCACCGCTATACGCGCCCGGTTATTGGATAACTATTTTTTTTTATAATTTAAAAACTAAGCTTTGGACAAGTTTTTGCCAAAGGAAAAGTTGTTTCAGAATAATCTCAGGAATATGTCTCTTCAAGGACATAAGGTTATTCTGAATTACTCTGTATATGTGTGTATACTAAATATATAAAATTATAAGTTTTATTTATCATTTAAGAAAATATCACATTTATTTTTAACATGAAACGTGTTAGCCAACTGTCCCATAATACTATGGCTATCTTTTCCTTAATATTTTGATAAGATAGCCAATGCATATGTTATAATATTTTATTAATATTTGATTTCTAATAAGAGTTTTCTTTTTAAATTCAATAGTATTATTAACTTTAAGATTCAGTGATGTGATATGTCAAACATTATTAAAAAATAACAAAAATAAAAACGCGTGTTTTGCATTTTGAAAAACTATGACCATCTTATCCAAGTTTACCCTATTATATATTAATGGAAAAATAACTATCATAGATGTCATTTGAACATTAGAAATTGCTTGGTTTGATTAAGTTTAAGTCGTGAAAAAATTATTGAAGATAGACAAAGAAAAGTTGCATTTTCGACATGTAATGGTTTACGAATTTTGGAAAGGAGTAACTGTTGGCGTTGAGACAAAAAACATTCAGAAAATTTATTTAGACCGTGCACCAGCCCTTCGAACAGTGAATAAGTGATTTGTAAAATTTCCTTGTGATGATTTTAATCTCAAAGACGAACCTTGTTTTGAGCGTCCTTCCGACATCGATGACGATGTTCTGCGCGCATTAATAGCAAACAACGCATGCATTTCGACGGAAGAGATTGCTGAGGCCCTGAACATTGATCGATCAACCGCGTTTCGGCGTTTAAAGAATGGGACTCACTTTAAAGCTCGACACTTAAATATTGCATTCGTTGTCTGAAAAGAACAAGTTGGACCGCATCTCCGCAGCCGTTTCTTTGCTTAAACGCTTGGAAAAAGGAGTTTTTTGGATCGTTTGGTGACTGGCGATGAAAAATGGTGTATACCAACGTCAAATGCAGGCGTACTTGGAAGAAAGCAAATAAACTGGCAAATTCAGTCGCCAAAGCTGAGTTGCATCCAAAAAAGGTCTTGCTGTCCGTTTGGTGGGATTACTAAAGTATTATATATTTTGAGCTACTTCCTATTGGTCAAACGATTGATTCAATCAAATACTGCCAACAACTAACCAAATTAGATGCATTAATCAAAGAAAAACGCCCGGGCTTGGTTAATCATAAAGGTGTCATTTTCCATCATGACAACGCCAGACCACACACATTGAAAATGACTCTGAACAAATTGAAACAATTGGGATATCCTATTGCATCTATCATATTCTCCGGACATTGCATTTTCCGATTACTATTTGTTTCGGTCATTACAAAACGATTTAAATAGCAAGAATTTTCATTCTGTGAAGGTTTTTAAAAATCATATCACCGCGTTCTTTGACGCAAAACCACGCGATTTTTTTGAACGTGGTATCCATGCATTGGTTAAACGTTAAAAAATGATTGTCGAAAACGGTGGCGAATACATTATTGATTAATAAAGGTAATTTTATAACAATAACAACTGCTTGATTTTTATTTACAAATCGGGCACAAATTTTTGCACTGATCCAATAGATGAATATTATATTTCTTTTCAGCTTACAAAAGATTGCCAAAAAAGGGTCTTGGTTTACAATATTACTCTAAAATCTATTCATCCATCCACACAATTCCGCGCGCTTGCTATCTATTCCTTATCTGCCTATTTATTATCTAACGCTTCATAAATATTTCAGAGAGCAAAAAAGAATAAAATTTTAAACTAAAAGTTCCTTTGCCAATTTTGCATCCTTTGCTCAGATCACTATTTACCAAGTTATTAACGGTTAAAGTTGATCAAACAGATTGCGCTCAGCCGGAGCGCCCAGAAGCGTTGCGTGCCGTGTGACTCCTCGCTTACTGTAAACATTCTGCCAATTAAAATTTAATTCTAATTCTTTATATTAATAAATAAATCAGTCAATCAATCAATAAATAGGTTAATAAATAATCAAATAAATAAGTAAATGAGTAAGAATAAATTATAATTGGAAATTTATTCAATTTTTGATTCTTATTTATTATTTATTTATTTATTTGTTTGTTTAATTCAATTATTTAATCGATTTGTTAATTCAGTTACTTAGTTTTTATGGCTAACCTCAGAGCAAAGGGGAAAAATTAACTACGAGATGTTTGTCATGGATATAAAAGAAGATTATTAAAAAAAAACATTATCAAAATAAATTGTATAATAAATAATTTATTAACCATCTTCTTCAAAAAATGTTTTGACATGCATCACGCATGATTATTTTGTTTTATTGTCATAGAAACCGATAAAGCTATTGTTTTTATTTAGCCGTTTTTATTTATAATCAGTTTTTAAAAAAACTGTTTAATTTGTTTGATGAAAAATTGTTTAACAAATTGCTTGTAAACAATTTATTTTGATTATTTCTTGTTATACCAATACTAGCGTCCTAATATTGGTATGTAACGTACAATTTTATCTTTTTCTTTACAATTCGATCATGTTATTAATGTATAATTCTATCTTTTTTCTTCATAATCACGTTATGATTTTAAATCTAAAATTAAAATTTACAAGTACGTAATTAATTAAATTCTCGATTGTCACTTACACAGTAAACGATTTTTTTTGCTAAATTTAACATACATATTTTATTGAGTACCAAACAGTTCAACCAAATGTTTTTGTTAATTGAACTTAAGATAAATACATATGTTAAAAGGTAACACAAATATTATGTAAAAAATTAACACAAAGAAAATATAGCAATGACATAATTTGGAAACAAATTATGGAAACACATTTCTTCAATAAAATTAACATTAATAATGTCGACAGGTGCCTATTATTAATTTAGCTTAAAATATACATTTCAAAGCTATATTATTTTAATATTACTTGTTCATTTATCTGTAAATGTTATTTTATTTAGTCCGTAGAGAAGTTTTAAAGAAAGCATTTTGTAGGTAAAATGTTGTAGTTTATAAAGCTTTACTTAAATTGTTTAAAAGAAATTTGTTTGTCGAGCTGCAAAGTGTCAAAAATACGAAATTTTAAGGAACAAAACAAGGTGTGCTTCTTTATGCATAAGAAAAGGAAGTTAAAAGAACTTTAAAAATCTGTTGATACAGCGTTAAAGCTGAAACTTCAAGCTTCAAAATGCTTTTTTCATTTTATATCTACGATGATTTTTCGCCGAATTACAGCCATTTGAAAATAGTCTAATTGATATCTGAAAATAGTCTATTTGATGTCTGGAAAGTGTTCAAACGATCTTACGATCCCTGTGACGGACAACCAAACAGGATGTCACATCACAATATATATACAGGGTGATTCAGAATAACCCGTTGTCTTTTAAGGGACGTATTCCTGGTCGAATTCTAAGACGATTTTTTCTTTGCCAAAAATTTGTCAGACGCTTAGATTTTAAAATATCAGCCGATTAAGTTAACGTATCACGGGTCGAATACAGATGGTACGCAGGGGCGGCGCACTCACCGTTACCCGCGGGTGTGTCGTGAGGTGCCTGTGCGCTCAGCTGATACAACACACAAGTCTTTCTCCCTTCTCACGCACTCTCTCTTTCTCTCTCTTTCTCTCTCTCTCTCTCTCTCTGTCACATCATAATGCTAGCTTTAACTTAAAAATGTAATTAATTTTCTTCTTAATTTTAAGGATTTTAATAAGAGAAGTGCCAGGAAATTCTTTGTACAGTTTGTACACATTAAATATTTATTCAGTAAAAAAATGATAGTTAAATTACATTAGTGATTCTTGTATTAAAGAAATATTTAATTACATTTAATAAATTATGTCATTAGAAGTATTCAAACAAAAATTTATTAAAATTCAATAACTTTTTTTTTCAGTGTAGAATCTCTTGATATAAAAAAATAATTTTAATAAAATAAATAAAAAAATATTTTTTAATAAATTTTATTATTAAAAACAATATTAATCACTACTTTACTTTTAAATTGCCGCGTTCTAACTTCTATTCGACCAATCACGCATTCATATTCGATCATAACATAACCCATAAAATCAGTCGGCTCTTTCCTGTTGTCGAGTAAACACGTGTTGTGTGTTCATCGCGCATAAACACGAGTTTTATCGAGCTACATATTTTCGCACATCGAATGACTAATAATTATTTGCAGTGATTGTTACTCGAAGTGATCGTTAATTAGTTACTCAAGTTTTATCGATCAAGTGAATGAATTGTGTATTATGATACTAAAGTGATAATTTACGAAAGGATCAACGAAACTTTGGTCTGTCTCATCGTGGAGACAACTAATTGATCGCTGTACAGAATAATACGTAAGTAAATGCATGTCCAAACTTGTTCATGCAAGCACGCGCGCGCTGGCTCTCTCTCTCTCTCTCTCTCTCTCTCTCTCTCTGTGACAAAAAAATACTACTGTTTCTAAAAACTTGAGATGTAAATACTTTTCTAGATTTCGTGCAATTCTTTGTTCGATTCTTCGACTGTATTAAGAATTTCCTTGCACTTCTCTTATTAAAATCATTAAAATTAAGAAGAAAATTAATTACATTTTTAAGTCAAAGCTAGCATTGTGATGTGACAGAGAAAAAGAGAGAGAGAGAGAGTGAGATGGGAGAAAAACTTGTGTGTTGTACCAGCTGAGCGCAGCAGGCACCTCACGACACACCCACGCGTAAAGGTGAGTGCGCCGCCCCTGCGTACCATCTGTATTCGACTCGTGATACGCTAACTTAATCGGCTGATATTTCAAAATCTAAGCGTCTGACAAATTTTTGGCAAAGGAAAAATCGTCTTAAAATTCGACCAGGAATACGTCCTTTGAAAGACAACGGGTTATTCTGAATCACCCTGTATATATATATATATATATATATATATATATATAACACATCGTTCAATAAGTCCCGAGACTAACCCAGAGATAACGCTAGTAGTACCAAGCTGGCCACGTTTCCCTAGAATGCGAACCTTCACATGAAACGTGTACAAATTTCACGTCGATCGGACCACAAACAGCTGAGTTATTGAGGTTAGAGCAAAGTCACTTTGTAATTTGTTTGAAAAATGGAAAAAAGTGAGTTTCGCGTGTTGATAAAGCATTGTTTTTTAATGGGTAAAAACACCGTAGAAGCCCAGCAATGGCTTGAGAAATGTTATCCGGACTCCTTTCCATCTAAATCAACGATTTGTCGTTGGTATGCTGAGTTTAAACGTGGTCGTACGGACACAAACGATGCGGAACGTTCGGGTAGGCCATTGGAAGCCGTTGTACCAGAAAATGTGAGTGAAGTGTTAAAAATCGTAATGAACAATCGCAAAGTGAAGGTCCGTGATATTGCAGAAATGACACAGATATCATCTGGAAGCGTATTTACAATCCTTCATAAAAAATTGAGCCTGAAAAAGGTTTTTTCCAAGTGGGTGCCGCGATTGCTTTCAATGGAACAAAAACAGCAACGAATCGACGATTCAGAGAGCTGTTTATCGCTATTTACTCGCAATAAAAAGGATTTCCTGCGTCGATACGTAACCATGGATGAAACATGGATTCATCATTTCACTCCGGAGTCGCATCGGCAATCATCTGAGTGGCGCGCGGCTGGCGAAAGTCGCCCAAAGCGTCCAAAAACGCAGCAGTCTGCTGGCAAAGTCATGGCGTCTGTTTTTTGGGATACACATGGCGTGATTTTCATTGATTACCTGGAAAAAGGTAAATCGATCAACAGTGATTATTATATTGACTTGTTGGTACGTTTGAAGGAGGAGATCGCAGCAAAACGACCGCACATGAAGAAGAAAAAAATCCTTTTTCATCAAGACAATGCACCATGCCACAAGTCCATGAAAACAATGGTAAAATTCAACGAGTTGGGCTTTGATTTGCTTCCCCACCCTCCGTATTCGCCAGATTTAGCCCCCAGCGACTACTGGCTCTTTGCTGATCTCAAAAAAATGCTCCAGGGAAAAAAATTTGGCTCGAATGAGGAGGTCATTGCCGAAACTGAAGCCTATTTTGAAGCAAAGGATAAATCCTTCTATAAACATGGTATAGAAAAGTTGGAGAGGCGTTGGAAAGATTGTATCACTCTAAAAGGAGATTATATTGATGAATAAAAATGATTTTTGAAAAAAAATGTTGTTTTCGTTGTTAGTCTCGGGACTTATTGAACGATGAAGAAACGATGATAGAATTAGAGTTGAAATCAATAAAATTCAATTATTCTGCCTCATAAATTTTACTAATTTCACATTTTTAGGAGAGATTTTGTCGACTTATCATCAAAAGTTACAATTTTGATGTAAAAACCCGATTTCGACACAAGTTTTTTTGAACTTTGGAATAAATTTTACAATAAACCGCAATAGTAATCACATAACGCTTGATATTTTTTAATTTTATACTCTTCAATTATTTTAAATCAATTACTTTTAAAATGTTAACTTTTTTTAAACAATAATTTACAAAAATTTTCTCTTTTTAAAAAAATTTCGCACGTTGTGAAAATACACATTTGCGTTTATTCTAAGAAATATAACAGAGAACTGTCAAACTGCTGTCACATTCAATTTTTTATAAAGATTTTACGTTATAAATGACACGAAAATCTGCTTCACTATATTCATTTAAATTAAAAAGGTCTTGGTTAGAACACGGCCCACTTTAGCCCACTCTCCTCTATTCATATTATTTACGTTCTTACATAGCTAAATGTTCAATATAATCATCTTAAGAAGAAATTCGGTTTTTTGAGTCAAAAAAATTTTTTATTTTTATAGAATATTTTAGTTTAACATCTCAAGAATATCTCCAAAAAATTTTATTTCGAAATTCGTATAACTTCTGGAGTTATGAGTCTTAATTGACTCGAGCGCAGGTCTTGATAAATTCGATCATGAACCGCCACTACATAAACATGTTCAGCAAGCCATGAAGTCAATTTTTGAAGATTTATCATCAAAAGAATTGTTAGAAAGATATTTGGGTGATACTCAAAATAATAACGAGAGTTTTTACTCTACCTGTGATTCGTGACTAAAGACCTTCATTGTGAATCAAAAATAATTTAAATCGCGGTTTATTTAGCAACAGGAACTTTTAATGAAGGTTTTTATGTTGTCCTAAAAACTATGACAACGATAGAAATAATTATAGGAGAAAAGGCCAAAATATATTCTAAAGAGCGAGATCAATGCCGAGTTGAAAGATCAGCGTGACAAAGCCTCGAGACCACAAAAAAAGCTCGGACAAAACGTAGAAGCAAACAAATGACTCAAAACCAAATCTACAAAAACAAGGGAGGATTACTATATGTCCCTAGAATAACTGAGTAACAGAAAATTATGTGGTAAATATGCCAATGAGGGGAAACAACCCCGATGACCTTGATTTTGACATATGTTGTCAAGGTCATGGCCCTGAGTAACCTCCAACAAGTTTTAGCCGTCCCTCGTTCTTCGTTAAAAAGTTATAATAATAAAAAGTTTGTAAAAATTAAAAGTAATTACTACATATATACTCACATACACACAAAAAATGTGGTGCAGAGAAAGCGTGGGTAAGGGAAGAGTTTTGCGATACTCAGGGCCATGACCTTGACAACATATGTCAAGGTTAGGGCCATCGAGGCTGCCTCCCCCTATCGGCATATTTACTAATCATGTAAGTATTTGATAAACTAAACTTAGAACTTTAAGCTGTTTTCTTCCTGTTTCAAAACAGGATTTTTACGGATGGTGTGTATAATATTTTTGTAACCATTGAACCGATTACCTTCAAATTTGACCTTCGTGTTCAGTAAACATTATTTTATCGTTTGATGAACCAAAATATTGATAGGTTACACATCCTTTTTTTACATAATAAAAATAGACGAATTTTGATAGTAAAAGCTATAATTTTGATTTGAAAATTAATAACTTCTGCAATAATTTTTTTTACTTCTGGTTCATTAAACTGAAACTACATGTATATGAAGTAAAACGCCGTTTTGTTTTTCCGTTTCAGATTACCTGAAAGATCAATATCGTGCACACTAGTAGATAAAGAACTTTGCGCACCGTGATATTTAATCATATATAACTTTTTTATTTATAATTAAAAATGAATCAAAAAAACGAATTCCCCCTTTAAAAAATATTAAAAACTAACACATTTTTTGTATACAGGGTGTTCATTTGAAAACTTTCCAGCTAATTACCTCAAGAAATATGAAATATACAAAAAAAAGTTAAAATACTTTTTCTATGATTTCGAGGGGAAAAGAGAACGACACTCTCAATTTTTTATTTAAACGGCGTTTTCAACGTAATTTGAAGGTTAAATTTGTTTTTTTAAATAGAAATGTATATTTTTTATTACATAAGCTTATTCTACTTAAAAAGCCTTATTCTACTTAAATACCTTTTGTAGGAAACATTTTTTTGTTCTATCACTATTTTAGGAGATATAAAAAAATAAAAAGACATAATTATTGTGTAATATTGCCGATTTTCTTTCGCGTGGATTAGCTCGTCGGAGCGGTGCGATAGAAAGGGCTCGAACGGGAAGAGAGGACAGAGTCGTGTGTGTATAAATGACAAGCGGCGGTGTGTGTGATATAATCTACGCATGTTTATTAACAAGGCTCTTACGGAACCGAAACAATACAGTAGTTCGGTGCGCGCGGACGGACAAGATACATGAATTTAGAACGGCGTGTGGACGGACGGATCTTTGAAAACGCGGCTATTTACATGTTTATGTATACATACGGTTCGCGAGGTGTCGCCAGGTGACGGAACGCGAGGTGTCGCCAGGTGACGTTTAGACGCGGACGCGGCTTTCCCGCGGTATAGTGGTACGTGAGGGGGCGGAGCTCTTCGACGCGATGTAGCGATGCGCGAATCGGCAGAGCGACCGCGGCCGCGTGCGTGCCGATGACGATGGCGGCTGGGATGCCACGAAGCGCGCCGAGTACCTCGGCCGAAACCCCGTATCGGCGATTCCGTTTGCTTGCGTTTCGTGGAGGAGCGGAGGTAATCGCGGCTCGAGAGCTGATCGGGAGTCCTCCCCTCGCCAAGGACCTTGACGAGAGTTGGACGCTCGGGCTCGCGAGGATGCGGAGGATGAGGAGCGGTGCGGAAATTGCGGAATACCTCCGCCGTGGCCAAGCAATCTTCGACCACTTTTATCTCCAGGAGTTTCAGACGCAGCGGATCAACGGGTGATGCTGACTGACGGGAAACAGGCGCCTCTATCGGAGCACGCGGCCCTATATATACCCAGCGACTCCGTTTGCCTCCGTCATTTTCGGCGCTTGACGGCGGGGTCGCCGGAGTGGGACGAACGCGCGCTCCTTCGTGTGCGCGTGCGCGCCAACTTAACGCGCGCGATGGCTCGACACGGTTTTACCGCGCGAAGTTCTTATCATCTTTATAATTGGATGCCCGAGGTACCCCCGGTTATAGCCCGGCGGCTCTCTCTTCGGCTGTCGGCGGCCGGGGACGATGCATAACATTTTTCGGGGGTGTGCATCGTTACAATTACATAAAATTTTTTCATTTACTATAACAAATGTTCAAAATGTCCTCCGTTGTTTCCAAATTTAGTCCAGAACGTTTGTTCAGAATTTCAGAATCGATTATTACTGTTTAACAGATAACGAAAAGCGCCGTTCTCTTTCCCCCTTAAAATCATGGAAAAAATGTTTTAACTTTTTTTGTATTTTTCATATTTTTCGAGATAATCAGCTGGAAAGTTTGCAAATGAACACGCACAGAAGAAGCGCGGCCGGCTTTTGTTTGGTGTTCAGGACGCGGAGCCGTCAAGAATTATTCTGTACAATTACGCTACAATATTATTATAAAAAGTTCCAGGATTAAAGCTTGAGTTCTTTTGTAAAGAGTTAATTCATTTCGTGTCGCGCGTTCGAGTGTCCTAGCGCGAGTGAAGTGTGTGCTTGTATCGTCGAGTATAACATATTCCTAGAGCCCAAAAGGCTCAATGCATCAAGTTGGGGCAATAAGAGCTTTTTATCAGGATCATGTAAACCACAAATTTCCAAAGTTTTAATTAAATCCACTGGGACCCATAAGGTTCGTACGGGGTCCTTTCTTTCTTAATGTATTTTCATCAACAAAGGATTTATTTTTTTATTGTACTGTTTTAATATAAGAACACGTAAATAAAAAGATTGTTAAAAAAAGTGTTAGATTAATAAAAAATAAATATCTCGTGTCGTGACTTTGATTAAAGATTCTCTATACAAACCGAAAATAGACGAAGTTTCTAACTCTTTTCTATTTCTCCGCAAAATTATGCTAGATTTTCTTTTGTATTTATTTTAATTGTATAAGAAGATTTTGCAATCTGTAATCTGCAGTCTGTATAGTCCGATGATTTGTGTATTGTGTTACGTATCAAGTATTTCCTGTCAGTTTAGCATTTCCTTAAGGCTCTTGTCTACTCCTATCTACTCCTGGAGTGGCCATATTGAAGTCATGACGTCATTAGCGATAAATCACACATAAAAGTTTTCGACGGGGTATTTATAAATAAAGAGAATTTAGATAAAACAGAACAAGATCGCTTTAAAACATTTATAAAAATGGATCTTTTTTTCACTTCACAATCAGTAAATAGTCGTAAAAAAACACTTAAAATAAAACCTATTCAAACAAGAAAAGACACGGATAGCTATTGAAAAGAGTGAAAACTATGCTTTTATGTATAAAATTCAATAAAACTTTATTTGGAGTTTATTTTTAAAAATTTTAAATACGAGATAAATCATATTTTTATAATAAAACACATAATAACAAAATGACATGCACGACAAAATTTCATTGTCAATCTGTTACGTTCCACGCCTAGATATTAATTCTAATTTTTTCCGTGACGGAACGTCACTATCGTCAACAAGGAGTTTTCGGCTGAGGCGTCAAGAGCCTTAAGGCAAAAAGTAATTTTTTGTTATTATTTCATTAATAAACTAAATAAACTGTTTTCTATTTTAATGAAATACATATATTTTTACAATACTAGCACAAATTTATTATAGACACACTATATAATACACAGTATTATTTTAAAAGCATGTTAGTATTTCTGTGAACAAACAAGATGTTTCTACTTTACTACCAAGACAAGTTTTACTTCAATAATTTACAATGCAAGTAAAGTTTTTAATCACTTTATTTTTTCCAACAATTTTGATATAACAAAAAAAATTTTTTTTAGTTTACATTTTAAATAACAATAAATAAAGTTTTATTTACAAATCTCAACATTTATTTTTATATATATTTCTTTACCTGGCAATTTTGAACATTCCGCAAGCGTGTTTGAGATACGATATGAGCATCATTCCTGTTGCTACCATTGTAGTCCCTCCTATGCAAATGGCTGCATCCGCATGTAGCACAATGAAATAAAAGTAACTTTCTTGGTTGATAAAGTACTTTGGCAAAATCTGCTCTGTTATACTACGTAGGTCAGTTTCGTTCATGAATAGAAAAATTCCGAGAACGCGCGGTAACATTGGCAAAGAAACAATAAAAAATAGGCTGGTGATATGAAACACTAAGGGCATTAAAGAAATAATCATATTAATATTTTTCTTATATTATTATCTTATATTCTTATATTATCTTATATTATAATCTTTTTTGTATTTGTTTAAGGTAAGTTCAAACATTTCGGTCAGACTTTGATTTTATAGGAAATTTAGTTCAAAACATTTCAGTACTTTTTGTCAAAAAACGCTACTTTCTTTAATATTTTTAAAAATATTATTTTTGACAATAACTTTTTAAAAAAACATTTTTGGATCCATGTTTATAGTTAAAAAACTTTTTTCAAGATTGTGTAAATTTCTTATGAAATCGCCGCCGAAACAGTTTCCGACCCACTTTCTATAATTTTATTCCTTTACTTTTAATACAATATTTAATTAAACAAATTCTTTATTGTAAAAATACTTCTATTTGCGTACATGTTCCATTTTTAGTACATTTTTTAAATGATATATTTCTATTCTAAAATCATAATATCAGATGCAGCCAATCAGCAAAGTTTTTAAAGATGATTTTAGTAATAGTTAGAAAAAATTGTTAAAAATGTTGAAAATCATGAATTAAGTGCTCTTTCCTTTAATAAAAAGAACGTTTATTTTAACGTTTAAAAACATTTGTTGTAACGTTTGAAAAAATATTTTTTAACGTTTAAAAAACGTTTACCTTAAAAAAGCAAGGTCATGTAATCGGCCGAAGAAAGCTGATGTTCATAAATTTTTTTGGGGCACAAGACTTTTAATGTACTATTCATAACTTCTTTTACATATTTCTTATAATTCGTAGATGTAAAAAAAATTTTTTAACCAAATTAGTTCAAATATGGCCGCGTAATGACTCGCTCTCCAAGTCCTGGTTTTTGAGGGGGTCAAAACAGCGTACAACTCAAAAAATATTTGATCAATATAGCTGAGACAATGCATGTTTATTTTTCACTAAATTCTCAACCGAGTGAACCTATGAAACTTGTAAGAATAACTACCTATACTTTTTTTTTCACATGATAAAAATTAAAACTTTTTGTAAAAATTCGACATTTTCTTCAAAACTGCTTAGAATTTTTATTTTAGTATTTTTTACTATCAAATTTAAATTTTTCCGGTGTGCAATTTTATCAAAAAAAAACAAATTTATTCAATTTTTTACTTTAGAATGAGATAAAAAATACTGCATTGTATCCCATTTGACCCCTTCAAAAACCAGGACTTGAAGGGCAAGCGTTATTACGCAGTCAGATTCGAACTAATTTGATTCAAAAAAATTTTTCTACATCTACGAATTATAAGAAATATGTAAGAAAAGTTATGGGCAATTCATTAAAAGTCTTGTGCCACAAAAAATTTTATGAAAATCAGCTTTTTTCGGCCGATTACATGATCTTCCCCTCTTAATGTTTAAGAAATATTTGTTTAACATTAGAAAAACGTTTATTTTAAAATTTAAAAAAGATTTTTTTTTATGTTTAACATACATTTGTTTTAAAAAGTTAAATTACCTGTAAAATAATAGTTAAAACTGTACGTAAAGGACGTTTTTTGTGATAAATAACTTTATTTAAAATTTGCTTTATTGCACATATATAACACTAAAAAAAAAATAAGTTTTCTTATATTATTTGTATAATAAAATCTGCTAGTAAGTATTAAATAAAGTTATTTACCACAAGAAATTTCCAAACTTAGGTATTATATATTTAAAAAATATTACAAAAGTTAAAATTATTTAGAATATAGTATATTCCTAGATACATTTTTCTATATATATTTTTTTTTATACATTTCATTTTTTATGTATGTGCATTCTACATTTTACATAAGACCAGTGTAGTTGAGAGTTAATAATAAAGGAATAATTGCACATCAAAAGTAGGAAAACCTAAATAAAAAACTAAATTTATATAATCTTGTGTGACTATTTTTTTATCATTTAACTCTTAATTACACTAGCGGGGCAAATACACAAACGTATCTCATCAAATCATCACACACAATTACGCCAATATTTCTAGTATAATATATTACTCATTGTCTGATTATTTAGGAAAAAATTTCTAATTGATGGCAAAGCAATAAGTTCAAGCATAAACAACTGTTTTAGCAATAATAAAGTGTTTTTATTTTAACAAGTTTTTTATGTTCAATATAAATAAAAAACATACAAGTTTCATCTTCATTTAGTCTTACTAATACAGCAAAAAATATTTTTAAAATATTTTAAATAGAGTTTAAATATTTTTAAATTATTTCTACGTCCGCTAGATTATGTCCAAAAAGTATTTTTAAAAATATTTTGGAAATAGTTCATATAAATATACTAAAATATATTAAATGATATTTATAAAATCTGTTAGTAATATTACTTTAAAAAATATGTTTAAAAGATAATAAAAATATTTCGTAAAATATTTTTAATATACTTTTATGTCCACTAGATTCTGTCAAAAAAATATTTTCAGCAATATTAAATTTTAATGAATCTGTTAAAATTGCTTTTTTTTTAATCCGGAGTCCAATTTGAACTTGTCAAAAAATATTCTTGTTAAGAGAGTGAAGAATTATATAATGCAATGTTTTTTATTCTATTTTGAAATTTTTTTACTTATGAGGTACAAAACTGCTATATCCATCTAGCGGTAGTGCCGCGTATTGCTCAAAAAGTAAATTATTTTAGTTAATGCTTTTCGGGTGGTACAAAGAAATATTTTTAAAAATATTTTTAACATATTTTAAAAATGTTTTTAAAAATGTTACCGCTTTCATGTTTTAAAACCTTTTCAAAATATTGTTATGACCGAGAAGATCGTCTTGTACTCATGCACTCGCGCATTATAATAACACGCGCGTTTAAAATGGACAGAATTTATAAAAATATTTTTAATGTAAATACGTGACAGTTTATTTCAAAAATCAAGACAAAGACAACAGAAGACGATAGCCGATCGTCAACCCTGTGTCGATACGTTCACGCCAATACCGAGTCATAACACTACCCTCCCCTCTTCTTACAAGTCGTCCCAACAACTAACACCGAAGGTTTCCAAAAGCTCTTCAATTTGTGCTTTGCGCACTTGTTTGTTCATTTTTCGGACAAAGGTGAATGAATAAATGAATAAATGAATGAGCATTTATTTTGTCCTAGGGCAAGCTCTCTAAGGACACTCAGGAGTACAGTTAAACGTAGAGAGTAACAATATCACTTACAAACTAAGACTAAACGGAGTTGCAGGAAAATAGTAAGCAACAAAAGAAGAAAGTAAACTATAATAACAAAACAAAAACAAATAAAATATCATAATAGTAATAGTAATATTAGCAGTGAGTAACGTAGAGGAACGCTATGCACGAGCTGGGGGGGAGGGAGGCATCGCAGCACGGTCGCGGCTCATCAAATAGCCAAAGAGCAAGCGCTTAAAGGCGCTAGTTGAGGCGGCCTCCCTGACGGCAAAAGGAAAATTATTCCAGAGGGAGCACGCAGTCAAATGAAAGGAACGTTGGTAAATGGAGGTGCGGCAAAAAGGGACGGCGAGATTGAGGGAAGAAGAGGATGAGAAGCGCAGATCTGAGAGAGGACGGTGAAAAGGACGGAAGGGTAAACTTTTACAAAAGGAGAGCAGCCTCTGACAACCTTAACCTTAATATATGT
This sequence comes from Solenopsis invicta, assembly GCF_016802725.1. Lineage (NCBI taxonomy): Eukaryota > Metazoa > Arthropoda > Insecta > Hymenoptera > Formicidae > Solenopsis > Solenopsis invicta. Next base: position 15,640,435 of record NC_052667.1, read on the forward strand.
TATCAATGGAAAGATACTGAGTGATACACACAAGATTTTAAGTAATGCTCACTTTTTACTAAAAAAATATCATTACAGAAAGAAAAAACACTTTTTCTTATTTATTTCAGAAAATATTCATTTTACAAAAAAATGTGTCAAACAAAAAATGAAGCTAGTAATAAGTTCTATAAAAAAGATTATATACATATTTTACCTAATTTCAATACTTTCGTCGTTATTGTCGAAAAACTGTTTTGCGTCGAAGGGTTTTCGACGCAAAACAGTTTTTCTACAATATACAGAAAACGCGTGGGCAGGCGAGGGGCTCCACCCTTTCCCCTGCACCTCCTCCCCGTATTTTTTAACCCAACCCACTTTGTCTCAAGTCCACTAATAACGTGGTTGGTGCGGGAGGGGGGAGGGGCATAATTTCAAATCTAATATCGCAATGTCAATTAGATATTCTTGATCAAATTATAATTAAAATAAGGTTAGGTTGGGTTAGAAAAAATACGGGGAGGGAGTGCGGGGGAGGAGTTTTCGGAGAAATAGGGGGGAGACAAATTAAGGATGATAGAAAATAGGAGGCAACATGTGAGGTACTCCCTCCCCCTGTCATTAGAGCTGAGCCACCCCAGCCTCTCGTAGTACCCCAAAATGTGCTCATCCTTGCGAAGATTGTAAATGAACCGTACGCAAGAATTCATTAGGCGTCTTAGCTTTAATTTTTGTTGCCCTGTCAAATCAGTACAGAAGGCCGTACAGTAATCAAAGACGGGGAAGATGAGAGCCGTGACGAGCTGAGTACAAAGGCGCAAGGAAAAACAGTTGGAGAAAGCTTTTAACCGCCAAAGAATTCTGTTGATGCAACTCAAAGTGCCACGTACTTGCTCCGATCAACTAAGAGAGCTGGATAGGCAGATACCAAGGTTTGTAACCTTGTCGGTTGATTCTATTAATGCACCGTTGCAGTATAGTTGGGTGCGAGAGGAGGGAATGCTGTTAATGAATTTAAAAGACCCCAAGAGCATGGGTATAGTTTTGCGAGCGTTAAGGATGAGGGAGTTGTTCTGAGCCCATGACTCAATTGCGGCAATGTCCGCTCTGATCTTAGTGAGAGCGGCGTCGATGTCAGCAGGTGGAAAGTGAATGTAAATTTGCAGGTCATCCGCGAGATGTGATTGCAATGACTTAGGACGGATCTGAGGTCGTTGATGAAAAGTGAAAAAAGCAGGGCGCCGAGAACCGAGCCCTGAGGGACTCCGGCAACAACAGGCGTCCAAGACGAGAAAGAGCCACGCACGCGCTGATGACGTCCCGTGAGGTAGGACCGCACCCATTGGCAGGCAGAGAGAGACAGGCGGAAGGAGCGCAGCTTATAAAAAAGAAGATCGTGAGAGCCCGCCGAGATCAAAGGCCTTAGTAAAATCAAACAGGACGAGCAAGGTGACTATCCTTTTATCGATGGCCAGTCTCACATCATTTAGCAGCTTTAAAAGAGCCGTCTGTGTGCTGTGCCCCCTTCGAAAACCGGTTTGGAAAGGATCAAAGAGGTGGAAAAATAACTTTTGAGGATTCAACTCTTGAAAGGCACCCCAAGTCTCCGCCTCGGCATTCGCCCTTAGGCCCACAAAAAAACCTCAAATCAAAAACCGGAGCAAGGCGGTCTTCTTAAAAGGAAGTACTACAACGTTCCTCCACACGAAAAACGTCGTCTCAAATTAGCCTTAAAATTAAAACGAAAAACAGAATCCAACAAATACTGGATTCTAAAGAATATAATCCTGCAAGGAAAAACTTTACAATCAATAATTTTTTTCCCCTATATTTTGAACAAAATTCTAAGATAAAATTCTCCCGCAGAAGACTCAAATCTGACGACTTTCTGTTCTACCCTGGGTTCTTGCCTCAGGTTCCCGAGCGTCGTCCTCTGCGATCCAGAAGAAAAAGAATTGAAGCTCTCTTCCAGCTTCTGACAAAAAAATGATCTTTAGATCTCATTTCCCAAGACAAAGATTTCTGGGGAAGTTCGACGATTTCCTGTTCTATCCCAGGCTCTTACCACGAGCGTCGCTCGCGTCACTCCCAAATCAACACTTATCTGGGAGGAAAAGAAATCTAAGATTCTCTTCAACTCCATCCTCAGTTTTTGCCACGGGTAACCGAGCATTGTTCTCTGTGATTCAAACCAAAATAACGACTTTTTGCTCTACCCTGGACTTCTGCCACAGGTTATCAAACGTCGTCCACTTTTATAATCACAATCCACCCGACGATTTCCTGCTCTACCCTGGGCTCCTGCCATAGGTTACCGAGCGCAATCTTGAAGAATCCTAAATAAAATGACGACCTCCTGCTTTAGCTTGGGCTCCTGCCATAGGTTACTAAGCGTCATCTTGAGCAATATCAAACAATAATGACGACCTTCTGCTCTCACCCGGGCCTCTGCTTCAAAAAATTGAACACCATTCGCTGCAAATCCATTCCCTTGAGCAAATCTAAGAAATTTAAAAAAAAATAGAAACTCAATCTAAGCTTCTGAGGAAAGAATGGTTTTCCGAATCCATCCTCCAAGGCAAGGACTTCCAGGGAAGCACGACTTCCTGCTCTACCCCGGGCCACGAGTTACCGAGCGCCGACCGTGTCATTCCCAAACAGACGCCTTTTAAGAAGAAAAAAAAATCTCAGACCGTTTTCTCGGTCAATTGCGAAAAAAAGAAATTTTAAATTAAAATCAAAACTCTCACTTATTTTTTTTTAATTTCAAAACCTAAACTAAAACTTTCTTTACTTCTCTCCTTTTCCTCTAAATTTACTCAAGAAATTAAAAATTTTAAGAGGAAACGATACGCCATGTGTCAATTAAAACAGTAAAAATGAATAGATATAAATAAAAGCGTAAAATGCGCTTGATAAAAATACTTTCTTTTTCAATCAAAGACGTGCTAAAACAAACGCAAACGCAACGCGTCTCGATCATCTAAAGGAAAACTCTTTGCGATTGAGCAACGCGGATACAACGCGTTTCTATCACCCATACAGCACAGAGAGATTGCAGAAACATTGCAGAATGATTTCATTGAAACATTGTAATATTGCATTTTGATTGCGAAACACAGCTGCACAGCTGGAAGATTGCAGCAACATTAAGATGTCCGTTTTTTTAAATATTGCATTAAAACATCCGTTTTTTTAAATATTGCATTAAAACATCCTATTTTTCTAAAATATTCACATAAATATTACATCACAATATATTACATCACATAATTCCAATGACTAAAACAATATTTGTGTAACATTTTAAAAAACAATTTTCGCAAAAAAAATCTCGGAAATATTTTTTCGGACATTTCCAAGCGGTCACCCATCCAAGTCGCGACTCCGGTGAACGTTGCTTGACTTCCGTGATCACTGCGAACTGATACCTCATAATGACCTGTGAACTCTTTATACTGATATGTGTATAACTGGTAGATCAAGTCAATATACGTTATCGAAAAAAATGAAATATGTATAAATAAAGCACAATATTTATATAAACAAATATAAAATTATAGTTTTTTTTACTAATTTTGCAATTGCAGAATAGCATTTAGAATAACTTTTCTATTATTTGTTTAAATAAAAATGTAATTAAAAAGTATATATCAATATAATACAATAATTAAATTAAATATAAAAAAATTTTTATTAAAAAAACAATTATAAAATATTGTTTGTTCATTGGGCTGTAGATTGAGGTTTTTTCACATATGGACCTATTTTGTCTATTGATATAAATATTTATGTTTCTTATCAATACTATGATGCACACAGCATCACGGGACCGCATGCATTTTCTAGACGTCTTAGAGTCAACTTTTGAAGGATGTCTGCAGACGTCTATGCAAAGTCGAATTGCAGTTAACTTTGAAAGCCTAACTTGGATGAGTCGACTTATAGTCGATATATGAACGGTCGTACTGTTAGAGAATGTAGAGATTCAGCGGAAAATTTAGTAACGTCACAAGACTTTACTTAGCTAAATGCGGATAAATAATTATGGATAAGTTAAATTAATATATTATTATACGCGAATATTCTGCTTTGGCTCTTTATTGTCACTACTTTATTAAAAAATTATGATATTGCAATGTTTCCGGAATAATACTGGCATATGCGATGTTGCAGGTATATTGTTAATTTATGTTTCTACAATGTCTCCGTAATATTGTATTGCAATCTGCAACATTGCAACTTTGCTTCAATGTTGTTGGAATTTTCTGTGCTGTATGGGCATTTGAAGCAAAATCTCCCGTACGTAAACAAATATTTTTGGAAGGACTTAATCGTGTCTCCCAAAGACATTGAAGCTCTTCATCGCGTTGATGAAATAACGTCGCTACTTCCTCCTGACGTTGTAGACAAACGGTTCGCTGCTCACGCATCTTCCTCTAAAGTTGAACGAAGGACAGCTTCCGCCGACAAACCCTCGCCGTCTCCACGCGAAAACTCCAACATCTCCACTAAATGCGTGTAAATCCGCTTTCTTAGCTCCGCCGTAGCACGTTTTATATTTCCGATAATAGTCCGAGAACGGTCGGACGAGTTCCCAAAATGTTATGACCGAGAAGGTCTCGTACTCACGCACTCGCATACTACAATAACACGCACGCTCACGAAATAAATGAACAGATTTATAAAAATATGTTGAATGTAAATACGTGACAGTTTATTTCAAAAAATCAAGGCGAAGACAACAACAACGGAAGACGATAGCCGATCGTCAACCCTGTGTTGATACGTTCACGCGCCATAACGTCAATATTGTAACAATATTGTTAAAATCTTTTTAAAATATTCCTGACAATATTTTTTTGGTGATATAAAAAATACTTTCAAAAATTTTTTAAAATATCTTTAAAATGTTATTATTTTCATGTTTTAAAACTTTTTCAAAATATTCTAAAAATTTCTTCAAAATATTTTTCGTAACTTTTTTTAAGAAATACTTTTCAAAAAGTTTTATAATATTTTGTGCTGTATGGATACAGTTTTATATAACAATAATTCTTTGAAATTATGGTATTATTGTGAACTATATATACATCATATTAGTATGGTATTTTTTATAAGCGGATGATATAAGCAGATAATAATTAAGGTTTTGGAACTCTGCAGAACATGATCAATTTTACGCAAATAGTTAATACAATGAGTTACGATAAAGTTGCACAGACGATATCTTGATTTTTAACTGCTTTTAGTTTTTTTTTTTAAGTATAATGGAATTTCTCCTTGGATCTTTTTGTTTGGAAAGGTCTTATGGATGAATTCTATTTGCAAGATGTCAATGTCTACTTAAATTAGAAATTGAAGTTAAAGCAAGTCATATAATAAAATCAAATAATAAAAAAACTTACAATGTCTTAATAAAAACTCTAATTGATATTTTTTGATCTAATGCAATAATTAAATTTTCTGAAATTGAAAGATATATAATCATGTATGGTATTACAATATAACAGAAATAAAGTTTACAAAGCTGTAAGTATTTCAACTTGTCCACATTTGGGATATAAAATTACCGCAGGTCTATAGACCAGATTTGACCACTGTAGTTGAAGGTTAATTTTAATCATCATCCTCTTCATCTTCATCATCTTCATTATTACTCTCAAAACTATTGTCATATATCTAAACAAGCCCATACAGCTCAGAAAATTGCAGCAACATTGCAGCAATGTTACAATGTTGCAGATTGCAATGCAATATTACGGAGACATTGTAGAAACATAAATGAACAATATGCCTATCTCATGGCATATACCAGTAATATTCCGAAAACATTACAATATCATAATTTTTTAATAAAGTAATGGCAATAAAGAGCTAAAGTAGAATATTCGTGTATAATAATATATTAATTTAACTCAATCATAATTATTCATCCGCATTTAGCAAACTAAAGACGGGTGACGTTACTAAATTTTCCGCTGAATCTCTACATTTTCTAACAACCGTCCATATGTCGACTGTAAGTCAACTCATCCAAGTCAGGCTTTCAGAGTTGACTGCAAATCGACTTTGCATAGACGTTTGCAGACATCCTTCAAATGTTGACTCTAACATGTCTAGAAAAAGGCATGCGGTCCCGTGGTGCTGTGTGCATCATTGTATTGTTGAGAAACATGAATATTCATATCAATAGACAAAATAGATTCATATATAAAGAAACCTCGATCTATATCCCAATAAACAAACAATATTCTTAATTTGTTTTTTTAATAAAAATTTTATCATATTTAATTTAATCATTGTATTATATATATATATATATTTTTTTTTTCTAATTGCATTCTTATTTAAATGACAGAAAAGTTATTCCAGATGCTATTCTGCATTTGCAAAAATTAGTAAAAAAAATACTAAAAATTTATATTTGTTTATATAAATACTGTGTTTTAATTATACATATTTTATTTTTTCGATAACGTATATTAACTTAATCTACCAGTTATTTACACATGTCAGCATAAAGTGTTCACAGGTCATCATGAGGAATTAGTTTGCAGCGATCACGGAGGTCAAGCAATGTTCACCGGAGTCGCGACTTGGATGGCTGATTGCTTGAAAATTTCCGAAAAAAAATTCCCGAGATTTTTTTTGCGAAAAATACTTTTTAAATTGTTACAAAAATATTGTTTTGTTCATTGGAATTATGTGGTGTAATAATATTTATGTGAATATTTTGGAAAAATTCATAACAACATTGCAATATTGCTGAGATGTTTCAATGCAATATTTCAAAAAGCGAACATCTTAATGTTGCTGCAATGTTGCAGCAATGTTTTGCAATCAATATGCAATATTACAATGTTTCAATGAAATTATTCTGCAATGTTTCTGCAATCTCTCTGTGCTCTATGGGAGCCTAATCTTTACTGTGTCTGGTAATGCTACAAATATATCAAGGTTAATAAACGTCAATATTAACAAACAAATATAATAAATGTTATATAGTCTAATGACTTTTTATAAACCTTTAGTAAATCAGACATCTCACGTATAACTTTGGAAGGATTTAATTAATATAAAATATCTTGTAGAAAATACGTATTGAACGCACTTGTATACATGATGAATAGTAGCAAATTCATTACTAATTTTAGAAAATAAAATATTAAAAGCCAATAAAGTACATAGGATGAAACTTTTCTTTGTGTAGACTTAGCAATCTCGTAATTTATAAATATAGCCAGATTCTTTGAATCAATCACTCATTTCTCCGAACCACTCAAGCCAAACGAATTCACAAGGTTAACAGAAGCCGATACAACAGTTTAAATAATATTAACATGCGCACAAGACAATTTGAGTGATGCGATGAGTGGGGATATTTTGATCACGTTGCGATTGACCACCAGCCACTTATAGTGCTTGAACAGTGGAAAAGTCTAGGTTGCTGTGAGTGGCTGTAATCAATTGCAACGTGGTCAAACGAGATGCATGACAATTGCCGCAGCAGGAGCAAACTCAACAATTGAGTGAACGCTTGCTATTATTGGTGGTATTCTTTTAGATCTAGATGTCTGATTAGATGATTTAAAAGAATACATCAATAACAACGAGCGCTCACTCTACTGTTGAATCCGCTAAATGTGGCTATTGAGTCAGTGGAGTGTATATAGTCTTTTGGTCAATCGCACGCTTTGCATAACAGTAAACGTAACACGTACTATAAAAATTTGCCAAACACATTCGAGAATGATCTAACAATTTTGACAATTCTTAACTGCGATATGGTTACGGTTACGCAAAGCATGTGCGGTTGATCCTAAGCCAGTTACCCGAGGTTTCGCAGATGCTCATGCGCAAGCATCAAGCTATGTTACAATTACGCCATGAACCGTGGCAGACTCGTGCATTTATAATGCTTAAATCCGTAGATCATTGATGTTTTGATCGAAATAAATTTGCTCTCTCAAATCAGCCGATTATCACAAAATAATAATTAACAGAAAAGTAATAAAAGTTTTTTTTAAATATCTATCTAATATTAAATAAATATTAAATAACAATTGAATTAAATAAATATTAAGTAAATGTTAAATAAATGTTTTTGAGATTATTATTTTAAACGAATAATTAACCCTTACTAGCCAACGTAATTTATTGTTCCTCATTAGTCAATGTGGGGTCACTTGTGTTTTACACTTCTATTAAAGAATACACAGCTATGATATGGTTTTAAACAGTAATTTTACTTACATGGGACAATTGTACGAAGTTGATACACTAATTTCATGAAAAAAATATCCACGTCTAGGTCTGCTTAAATTGAAACACATGTGACAGGTTTAATTTTTCACTAGCCTATTTGAAGACAAAATTGGAGGATTGAAAATTAACGCGCGCATAGTAGGTCTATTGTATTGTTGACCTTTTTTGTTTTGTTGGTTGAGCGAATATGTTGTAATGTATGTAAAACACAGACAAAGATTATCCGCGCGCTAATTTTCAATCCTCCAATTTTGTCTTCAAATAGACTAACAAAAAATTAAACCTGTCACATGTATTTTAATTTAAGCAGACTTAGACGCGGATATTTTTTTCACATTTGTGTGTCAACTTCGTACAGTTGCCATGTTAGTTTCAACCTTCTAGTATACGATTAAAAAGTGAAATGGTAATAACAATTGATGAAACTGTATAATTTTGCAAATATGTAAACAAAGTTACGATAAATGCAGGGTAATTTTTGTAAAGTCATAGCTTTCGTAAAAATCATTATAGAAAACAGATTTAAAAAAGGAATTAAAGCTAAAGAACCACATTTTTATAAAAAATGTTCCATTGGTTTGGATCCATAATTTAATGTTAATTTTGCAACATGAAGAATGCTTATTTTTATGATATAAACTTAGCAAATAATATGGGTTAACTAAAGCTATATTTATTTTTAATAAATGTAGCTTCAGTTCTGTAAATTTAATAAATTTTAATACAAATTTAGTATTGAAAAGTAAAAATTACATCTTTGTATTTATACAGGGTGATTCAGAATAAATATTGACCCTTTTACAGGCATATTTGTAATCAAATTCTGAGACGATTTTTTCCTTTGAGAAAAATTTATCCTGAACTTAGGGTTTTACTTATAAAAAGGAATAACAGATGACGGGTCGGATACAAGTAGATTGGCGCAACTCACAGTTACACGCTGGTGTTACCGTGAGGCGCCTGCTGCTGTTACACGCTGAGCATGCAATGTCGGACCTAAGTCCTATTGATGCTAGAAAGATGGGTAAGGACCGGTGAGAAGGTTAACAGAGGAAAGAGTCCGTTTAAATTGAACTTGTATATTTCGACACTCCGGTGTCACTCACGAGCTTAAGCTCGTGTTACAACGTTGGTATCTCAAGCGAGGCAAGAGTGTACAATTGTCGGTGACTGGATTGTTGGTATTGCTTCTACGTGTATGTAATTTCAGATGTGACTGCTTGATTCTAGAATATTGATTAACGAGTTGATGCTTAATGTATAGATGCGTAATTACTACTTTGTCGCTTGATTGTCGCGCGGCGTCTTTATACTAAAGTGATTGCGCTAAGCCGCTGCTTGACGCAATTACTTCTACGTGAACAGCGTCGTAATACGATTTCGGCAATAGTTGGGTTTTCAGCTTTCTGGGCTTTCTGATTATTTCATTGTGTTACAAAAATGCTTTGCAAGTATTCTTATTCAGGGCATGGTGACCTGTTTGCAGTTGCCATGCACCGTATTATAGCTTGATTGTAACACTGCGCTCACATAACACAACAATACATGGAACACATTTACATTTAAACTTTCTTTCTCTCTTTATCACTTTAGTTATGCTATATTTAACTTGTCAAATATCGATCTCTGTCATCCGGCTATCAAATATCGGAATAACCGTGAAATCTTCAAGTTTACGGTCATGGGCGCAACAGTATTATCAAAAGGCGCGGTTGCACCTTTGCACCAAAGTGCCGCCCAGCGACTAGCTTCTTTTACGCAAATCGGCAATTTTCATGCACACAAAATCTCAGTAACGCCTAAACCGATCAAGTCCTGAATAGTTTCAAACGATAGCTTGGGAAAACTTGCATAATAAACCCTGCTTGCACCGGACGTAACAGAGACGTGCTGTTTTGATCACGAAGTCGCAGAAAATATGATACGTCTTGTGCACGTCGCTGCGACGTAACTAAATAATTTGAATGTTTCAATTAATTAGCTGTTTGTTGAATTTTTATTTGTATTATGATTTATATTTTAAAGATAAATAATATTTCACTTTTTAAAAATGATGTTTTTTATTTAATGTAATTAAATTTAACACGTAATTGTGAAGATGACGTTACGTAGAGTAACGTACAGTTGGGAAATACTATCGCGGTATCCGGCTATACGGATAAAAATCACTATCCGATGCATCTCTCATAATTATTTCCTTAAGTTTGAAATTATAGTCACAAATACTTTTTTCTCTGCGTATAGTAGTACACAAAACCGTCACTAGATGGCTGTTATAGCGTTTTTTCGTAAGAAAGGAAACACGTAAATGGTATAAAGGCGGAGCATTATGAGATTTTTCACCGATGTTCTATTATAGTTGTATCAATTTTTCTGATAAATCCCCTTTAAAATGAAATCAGTAATAATAGTAACAAAGGCGGCGAATACGAGTCAAGCGCGGTAGACGGTGCGCAAAAGTAAATAATCTGTAAAGATTTCAGATATACATAATTTATTATTAAACGTTTTGGCTCATTCTTCGAGCCATCTTCAGTAACAATTCGAAGGCGCAGCTGAGGTTGAGGTGAAGGGCTTCCTCATCCGAAAGATGTAACGCTTATACGAGTTGTTAGGCTCGAAAATCGGAACATGATTCGGACTATGGCAGGAAAGTTATAATGAGTACTAGTTTAATTTAATTGTAAAATAAAAACTCACCTCAACGTCAGTAGCTGTCCATGTACAAAAGAATTTTGTCAGCGCAAATAACCACATGTCAAAAGGCGTAAATAAATAAGTAATTGAAATTGAGACAAATCGAGAACGTCTTGTCTGTACAACGGTCAAACTTGAAATGAGAAGGGAACTGGTGCTGCCGGTACGAACAGATATCCGGAGAGATAAACAAACATACAGATGAGGATAAATAGATAGCAAAACAAGCTATAAACTGTCGACAATAGATAAATATGCGTGGTGTAAGAAATCCGTGTCAGATTGTAAATTGAGCCCGTTACATTGTTGTTTAATGTATAAAATTTCAGAAATCAGTCGTTTATGATAAGATTTCTCATGATCGAGAACCTTAACGCCATCCCAGTCGAAATCATGACCGCACTCAATCCTGTGGTCAGTGATAACGGACTGAGAAGAGACGTTTCTGCGAATATGGTTACGGTGTTCTGAAATGCGGGTTTTAACTTGTCTGCCAGTTTGTCCGACATAAGACGCATCGCAATCACGACATGAGATCTTGTAAACAACGTCCTTACAGGAAGAAATTGGAAGAGCATCCTTTTGAACCTTAATGAATCTACTCAATTTATTTAAACTATAAAAAGCGGTTTTTGAATTGGAATTTCTAAATATTTATGAATCTTTCTGAAATTGAGGGAACATACGGAACGGTGAACCAAGAGATTTTTTTTAATTCTTCAGATGTATTGTCAAGTAACTGTTTTTTTGATCTCCCCACGAAAAGGCATCTGAGTCGTTCTCGAATGATTTTAAAAATAAAGTCAAGAGGATAGTCATTTTCTAAAAGGATGCTGACGGTGAATTCCAAGTTCTTCCTGTGATATTTCGGGTGGGACAAAAGAAAAACTCGGTCGACAAGACATATGACAACGCCGCGTTTCTGTGAAACAGGGTGCCAAGAGTGGAAATTAAGGTATCGCCCCGAAAAAGTTGGCTTGTGATACCAATCAAACTCAACAGTTTTTTCGTTCAGGATGATAGTGGTGTCCAAAAAATTCAAACTTTCGTTTCCAATTTCAATGGTGAATTGTAATCTCGGGTGGAATGAGTTAAATTTATCTAATGTAAAATTCACGAGGAACCGCCGTGGCGATATCATCAACATATCGAAGAAAGAAGGGTACTTGGAAATCCAATGCACTTAGCACCTCCGTCTCAAGGTCCTGCAGCACCAGGTCCGCGATGATAGGAGACAAAGGAGAGCCCATGGGCGTGCCAAAGTTTTGTTTGTATGTAATATCGTCAAATTTAAAATACGTTGATTCTAAGACGAAGCGTACGGCATTCAGAAATTCGGCTTTAGGAATCTTGCAATTTTTTGAGATATATTTCCATCTATTAGAGATACTGTTAATGGCTAACTCGATTGGTATATTAGTAAAAAGGGATACCACATCGAGAGAAATAAGAATAAAGTTATCATCAAGCTGTGCACCGGAAAGCTTATTCACCAATTGAAAACTGTAACTAACGTGGCTGTTTGCCTCCGGTACGCTCTTGGATATTGTTGTGTGCAAATAACTCGCAAGATCATACAGTGGACTGTCAATGGAGGATATAATAATTCGTAGAGGGTAACCGACTTTATGCAGCTTTGGCAACCCATAGGCTCTCGGGAGTGTCCCATCACTACAATAAAGTGTTCTGTATTTTACATTGGATATATAATCAGAATCTCTCCATCTCGCAAGAAGCAACCTCGACTTGCTTGTTATTTGTTGGATAGGATCTTTGGCAATTTTTTTGTATGTATCTTCGTCTGACAGTAATGCAGTCATTCTATTTTTATAGTCAAGACGATTCATGGCGACAGTAGTGTTGCCCTTATCCGCTCTAGTAAGAATTAAATCGGGGTTATTAGAAAGAAATTCTTTGGTTTTGGAAATGAGTTTGAAAAGTTCGGAGTTGGAAGCAGAATGGCTAGAAAAAGATTTTAATTTGTTAATGATGGGAATGGAGTGGTTTCTGATTTCTGAGCGTGTGGAATCCGGTAATTTTTTAATATTGTTCTCAATGCTCTTGATGAACTCAAAAAGAATATTTTTATAATTATTACAAGGAAGAGAGAAATTGTCCCCCAATTGTAAGAAGCACCGAATATCCTCGGGAATGTCTGTAGAAGACAAATTGGATAGCCATTTATCTCTTATGGAGGTGAGGGAAGAGCTCGGTAAATTGTTATAAAAAATCTGAGGATCTAAATTGATTTTATTTGTTGAAAGGGTGTCAAGGTCGGACGTGGTGGGAGTGTGTGAAAATGAGAAACTGTGGGCAGAGATGGAAGGAGAGGAAATCGAGTTGTGTGTATCCGGAGTATTGTAATGATATTGGATAGGCAGGAGTTGTCTGTGTTTGAATTTGTTATGTTTTTCTAATAACCAGGAAATTTTTTTGTTCATATTTTGATGTTGAGTGTTATAAAAAGATTGTAAAGAAACATGTTGTTTACGGAAGAAGGAATTGTATGTTTGGAAAGGCAAGCAATTCGAAATGCCACGAGCGAGACGGAAAATGCGCAGACGAGAGTAATTAGTAAGCCTACATGTGTCATTAATTTCGAGACGTAATGTTTTCATTATAAACATGTCAATGTTATGTTGGAATTTCGTCTTTATCTTCGGATGATGAAAGACCGGTTCGGAGTTATAAATATTGTGTAAATGTGTAGGTACAATATTGTGAGATTGGCAAAATCTTAAAAATTTTTCCCTTAAAGTGCATTTGATATAGATCTTATTGTATTTGATCCAATCTTTGAGTAGCGATTTTGCATGTGGTCCAAAAACAGAATGTATAAAGTTAAAGAAACCGTTGTGAGTATGATAACGCATTGTTTCAGCCTGCGTAAATTGAAGTTAAAGGAATAAGACTCGTGAAATAGGTAATAATAGTAACAAAGGCGGCGAATACGAGTCAAGCGCGGTAGACGGTGCGCAAAAGTAAATAATCTGTAAAGATTTCAGATATACATAATTTATTATTAAACGTTTCGGCTCATTCTTCGAGCCATCTTCAGTAACAATTCGAAGGCGCAGCTGAGGTTGAGGTGAAGGGCTTCCTCATCCGGAAGATGTAACGCTTATACGAGTTGTTAGGCTCGAAAATCGGAACATGATTCGGACTATGGCAGGAAAGTTATAATGAGTACTAGTTTAAATTAATTGTAAAATAAAAACTCACCTCAACGTCAGTAGCTGTCCATGTACAAAAGAATTTTGTCAGCGCAAATAACCACATGTCAAAAGGCGTAAATAAATAAGTAATTGAAATTGAGACAAATCGAGAACGTCTTGTCTGTACAACGGTCAAACTTGAAATGAGAAGGGAACTGGTGCTGCCGGTACGAACAGATATCCGGAGAGATAAACAAACATACAGATGAGGATAAATAGATAGCAAAACAAGCTATAAACTGTCGACAATAGATAAATATGCGTGGTGTAAGAAATCCGTGTCAGATTGTAAATTGAGCCCGTTACATTGTTGTTTAATGTATAAAATTTCAGAAATCAGTCGTTTATGATAAGATTTCTCATGATCGAGAACCGTAACGCCATCCCAGTCGAAATCATGACCGCACTCAATCCTGTGGTCAGTGATAACGGACTGAGAAGAGACGTTTCTGCGAATATGGTTACGGTGTTCTGAAATGCGGGTTTTAACTTGTCTGCCAGTTTGTCCGACATAAGACGCATCGCAATCACGACATGAGATCTTGTAAACAACGTCCTTACAGGAAGAAATTGGAAGAGCATCCTTTTGAACCTTAATGAATCTACTCAATTTATTTAAACTATAAAAAGCGGTTTTTGAATTGGAATTTCTAAATATTTATGAATCTTTCTGAAATTGAGGGAACATACGGAACGGTGAACCAAGAGATTTTTTTTAATTCTTCAGATGTATTGTCAAGTAACTGTTTTTTTGATCTCCCCACGAAAAGGCATCTGAGTCGTTCTCGAATGATTTTAAAAATAAAGTCAAGAGGATAGTCATTTTCTAAAAGGATGCTGACGGTGAATTCCAAGTTCTTCCTGTGATATTTCGGGTGGGACAAAAGAAAAACTCGGTCGACAAGACATATGACAACGCCGCATTTCTGTGAGACAGGGTGCCAAGAGTGGAAATTAAGGTATCGCCCCGAAAAAGTTGGCTTGTGATACCAATCAAACTCAACAGTTTTTTCGTTCAGGATGATAGTGGTGTCCAAAAAATTCAACCTTTCGTTTCCAATTTCAATGGTGAATTGTAATCTCGGGTGGAATGAGTTAAATTTATCTAATGTAAAATTCACCATGTCTCGAGGAACCGCCGTGGCGATATCATCAACATATCGAAGAAAGAAGGGTACTTGGAAATCCAATGCACTTAGCACCTCCGTCTCAAGGTCCTGCAGCACCAGGTCCGCGATGATAGGAGACAAAGGAGAGCCCATGGGCGTGCCAAAGTTTTGTTTGTATGTAATATCGTCAAATTTAAAATACGTTGATTCTAAGACGAAGCGTACGGCATTCAGAAATTCGGCTTTAGGAATCTTGCAATTTTTTGAGATATATTTCCATCTATTAGAGATACTGTTAATGGCTAACTCGATTGGTACATTAGTAAAAAGGGATACCACATCGAGAGAAATAAGAATAAAGTTATCATCAAGCTGTGCACCGGAAAGCTTATTCACCAATTGAAAACTGTCACTAACGTGGCTGTTTGCCTCCGGTACGCTCTTGGATATTGTTGTGTGCAAATAACTCGCAAGATCATACAGTGGACTGTCAATGGAGGATATAATAATTCGTAGAGGGTAACCGACTTTATGCAGCTTTGGCAACCCATAGGCTCTCGGGAGTGTCCCATCACTACAATAAAGTGTTCTGTATTTTACATTGGATATATAATCAGAATCTCTCCATCTCGCAAGAAGCAACCTCGACTTGCTTGTTATTTGTCGGATAGGATCTTTAGCAATTTTTTTGTATGTATCTTCGTCTGACAGTAATGCAGTCATTTTATTTTTATAGTCAAGACGATTCATGGCGACAGTAGTGTTGCCCTTATCCGCTCTAGTAAGAATTAAATCGGGGTTATTAGAAAGAAATTCTTTGGTTTTGGAAATGAGTTTGAAAAGTTCGGAGTTGGAAGCAGAATGGCTAGAAAAATTTTAATTTGTTAATGATGGGAATGGAGTGGTTTCTGATTTCTGAGCGTGTGGAATCCGGTAATTTTTTAATATTGTTCTCAATGCTCTTGATGAACTCAAAAAGAATATTTTTATAATTATTACAAGGAAGAGAGAAATTGTCCCCTAATTGTAAGAAGCACCGAATATCCTCGGGAATGTCTGTAGAAGACAAATTGGATAGCCATTTATCTCTTATGGAGGTGAGGGAAGAGCTCGGTAAATTGTTATAAAAAATCTGAGGATCTAAATTGATTTTATTTGTTGAAAGGGTGTCAAGGTCGGACGTGGTGGGAGTGTGTGAAAATGAGAAATATCACAGGAAGAACTTGGAATTCACCGTCAGCATCCTTTTAGAAAATGACTATCCTCTTGACTTTATTTTTAAAATCATTCGAGAACGACTCAGATGCCTTTTCGTGGGGAGATCAAAAAAACAGTTACTTGACAATACATCCGAAGAATTAAAAAAAATCTCTTGGTTCACCGTTCCGTATGTTCCCTCAATTTCAGAAAGATTCATAAATATTTTTAGAAATTCCAATTCAAAAACCGCTTTTTATAGTTTAAATAAATTGAGTAGATTCATTAAGGTTCAAAAGGATGCTCTTCCAATTTCTTCCTGTAAGGACGTTGTTTACAAGATCTCATGTCGTGATTGCGATGCGTCTTATGTCGGACAAACTGGCAGACAAGTTAAAACCCGCATTTCAGAACACCGTAACCATATTCGCAGAAACGTCTCTTCTCAGTCCGTTATCACTGACCACAGGATTGAGTGCGGTCATGATTTCGACTGGGATGGCGTTAAGGTTCTCGATCATGAGAAATCTTATCATAAACGACTGATTTCTGAAATTTTATACATTAAACAACAATGTAACGGGCTCAATTTACAATCTGACACGGATTTCTTACACCACGCATATTTATCTATTGTCGACAGTTTATAGCTTGTTTTGCTATCTATTTATCCTCATCTGTATGTTTGTTTATCTCTCCGGATATCTGTTCGTACCGGCAGCACCAGTTCCCTTCTCATTTCAAGTTTGACCGTTGTACAGACAAGACGTTCTCGATTTGTCTCAATTTCAATTACTTATTTATTTACGCCTTTTGACATGTGGTTATTTGCGCTGACAAAATTCTTTTGTACATGGACAGCTACTGACGTTGAGGTGAGTTTTTATTTTACAATTAATTTAAACTATTACTCATTATAACTTTCCTGCCATAGTCCGAATCATGTTCCGATTTTCGAGCCTAACAACTCGTATAAGCGTTACATCTTCCGGATGAGGAAGCTTCACCTCAACCTCAGCTGCGCCTTCGAATTGTTACTGAAGATGGCTCGAAGAATGAGCCGAAACGTTTAATAATAAATTATGTATATCTGAAATCTTTACAGATTATTTACTTTTGCGCACCGTCTACCGCGCTTGACTCGTATTCGCCGCCTTTGTTACTATTATTACCTATTTCACGAGTCTTATTCCTTTAACTTCAAAATGAAATCAAGTGGCAGATGTTTTAATTTACTATATAATTAAAACTAACCTTTTTAAACTTCCAATATTTGGAACTATATAAACATAATAGATGTAACTATACATAAAAGATGGAATATTATAATTCAGAATTACTATAATTTATGGTTTGCACCGAAAATCATTATAAATTACAGTTTAATTATGGTAATTGCAATCATTCTCTTCTCCCAGTGTAAACTATTATACATTTTATTCAACAAGTATTTTACGTACATAATGCAGTAAAAACCAATCTTAATTTTTTAAAATTGGTCGATAATTTTCAGCTCACAATTAGTGCATAAGTCACAAAATACACATTACAACGTCACTGTCACCAAAAATGGGGATGTTAGTTACGTCTCAGCGACGTCTCAATTACGTTTCGAACACCAGTTGAGACATCGCTGAGACGTAACATGCGACGAGTTAGCACGTCATAGCAACGTGCTTGATACGTTTGGTGCAAGCAGGGAAAGTGTTTTTTTTTCTGTGCCTTACAAGCGGAGATATCGCCACGTAAAGTTTAGGTCTCGAAATTTTCATGTAAAAAACGTCGTCATCATTGCCCTTTTCAGCAATGTCTATTTCATCTTTTTGACACAATGGCGCTTGCTTACATAGCCGTACATGCGACCATGTGATGCATAATTATCATGGCCGCTTCATGATTGCCGATTGACAGATTTTTTAACCTGAATTATCAATATCTTGGTTCGCGGGGCAAATAACACTTTGTTCTGTCAAATTCGTTCGTGTGGTATAAAAACGCGTTGAATGAGCCTATAATAATCGGTTGTTACTCAAAAGGACGATTGTTTAATTTAAAATAATGTTGTAACGATACGCCCCTCCACCGTCTGCGTGCCTCCGTATCGCTCCGTCCACCCGAACACCGAACAACACGGTAAACCACGTGCACATACTCGCATAACCTTTTGGCACCATCACGCGGCAGTACGCGCGCCGTCCGTGGCGTTTCGGAACGCTCCCACTCCGGTCTGGCCACGAATTTAGGAATAGAGGAACGGAGCATAAAGTCCTACTTTAGGCAAAAAGGGGTATTCTCTCAGGCATGCAGGGAAACCGTTCTCCGCCATATTGGTTTCAAAAAACTTGTACATAGATATGTCAGTGACATCCCGTTTGCGCTGTGTTAGTGTGACAGCTAGAAAGTTAGGTTAGATATTTGAACTTATTCGTCTTATTTATCAACATTAGTCACTCTTTAAAAATAAAAATGGTAAAATGCATAGTACCAGGACAAATTCTTTCACGACAAATTCTTTAGACAAATATAAAAATAAATTTCAGAAAGTATTGGAACAAAATATAAAAATTAGTTTCCACAGGTAAAAAATTACATTAATCTTATTAATATATATTACTTTATTTTTATTAATATAAAAAACATTTTTTTTTGTTGATACTATTGATGTGTCGGTTGATACTTTATTTATTTAAAGCAATAAAGAAAAAAACTATTTTAAATTATTATTTTTTATTTTGTCAGAGTTTATTTTTTAATTTGTTTTTTATGTAAAATATTTAATATGTTTGTTATACTAGCTTATTAAATACATTGCTAAATGTATTAAATAATTAAAAAATAATTTAATGTAAAAAATTAACAAAATTGTAAATTTTATTATTTTGTAATGTTTATGTTACACATACACTGTACATGTTTTAATGTGTGTGATCTTTGAAACCAACATACCAAACTTCCCTCCCCCCCCTCCCTGCCGCAAACATGCCTCTCCCCTGTAGATTATGCACCGTCTTTCTATTCCTAAGTCCGTGGGTCTGGCCGACCAAACGCGCATCCAACCGCGCATTCGGATGTGTAAGACGGCAGTGAAAACGCAGAATCTAAATTCCTTCGGTTCTCCGACCCGTCCAGTAGTCGACCAAGCATTCTCGATCGCTCCCCAAAGATGAGCATTCTTGTCGCTATCTTCAACCAACCGACCACCTTTAGATCCTCGACGAGCATTCCCGTCGCTCTCACCGACAAGCATTCTCGACCAATCACCGTCATCCTCGAGTGCTTCCAACGCCATTGAACTCTGGATTGTCTTCGTAACCTGAAAATCGATAGAGCATCCGCGCCCTGTAGATCGAGCGCTCTTTTTGCACAGAGTGCACTCGGGCAAATCGCGGAAACGAACCAACTGGTTACGTACCGCGCTCGCGACGTCTCCGACAAACGCGCATCCGCAATTGCAATCACGCGACGTTCCGCGATTCCTCTGACCGATAATTCGCATAACAAGTCGTAGTATGAGATATCTAGATACCTATTCGCTATTATTAATCGGTTAGTTACTTACGCGTCATTGTTTTCCGTTAGTTATGAACCAGTATTCTCCCATTAGCGTAAACGCAAGTTGATACATTTTCGATTAATTCAGTACAAGTTATTATTTTCCGAGGTATTCCAGACAGTTTTACCAGACTAAGTTGCTCTCTTTCTTTTGTTCACGCGCATTATTACACGCTTAGTTTTCTTTGTTTGCGATGTTGTTAAATAAATAACACGCCTGGTTTATTTTGTTTTTGTTAACAACTACATTTTGTTTACAAATAAATCGACCTACATTTATTTCTCACCTTAAATAACTGGGTACGATTATTTCAAACACCTGAACAACCGACGAACCTAATCCGAACCGATCCCACACCAGCACCAAAACCACGTACCGCTACAACATTATAATATGAATTGTAATCTGTGTATTAAAATTTACAAATAAAGTCGCGTTATACGAGGTGTGGCAGAAAAGTAATAAAACTGATTTATTTTTGCAACAATTTTGTTTTATTTTTATATATTAATGTTACCCTTCTCAAAGTCGTTTGCTTGGGCAACTATACATTGGCAAAGACGTTGTTTCCAGTCTGCGTAGCACTACTGGAAAGTTTCAACTGGAATCACGTTTAGCTTGTTGGTTACGCTCCTTTGCTTATTGATAGTACAAAAATGACGACCTTTTAAGTGGTTTTTGATCTTGGGAAATAAAAAAATGTTACACAAACTAAAATCCGGCAAATAAGGGAGCTGAGAAGTCTCTGTTTTCCCTTTTTGTGAAATTTCTTTTTCCCCTCTTTTTGACGAAAAAATGAATTTCTCTGGTTCCTAGCCCCCCTATTTGCCGGATCTCCGTGTGAATTTTTTTGTTTCCCAAGATCAAAAACCATTTAAAAGGACGTTATCTTGGTACTATCAATAACATCCAAAAGAGCGTAACCGAGGAGCTGAAAGTGATTCCAGTTGAAATCTTCTTGCAGTGCTACGAAGACTGGAAACAACGCCTCCACCAATGTATAGCTGCCCAAGGGAATTACTTTGAAGAGGATGTAACACTGGTAGTTTCTCTGGCGGTGTCGGGAATCGAAGATTTGGTTGCGGATAGGTTCGTTGGATTGCCAGGTTTGGTAAAATAATCACACTTGGAATTAAATAAAAATAAAGACATTTATTCAAAACTTAAAAGAATACATGAGATAATAAAGAATACATGAGACTAGTAACGAAATGCTATGTAACGAGCAAACTTGATCCTTAAACACACCGATCCTGTAAAATACGGAAACACATTTTTGGGTCTGGGAGACTTTTTCAACTTCGAGAAGCTATAACTTTGATTACAATCAATATTTTTCTACGATTTTTTTTAACAAAAGTTTAAAATCTCAGGAGTGTGACTGCACAATTGGCATTGCCAAAAAATAATTTATTGTGAAGTTATAAAAGCAAAACCATTAAGCAAAAATAAGAAATTGATTAAAAATCCATTTTTCCTTCAAAAAATCATATCATCGCCACAAAAAACGTTTAAGAACTTTCAAATACGGCGTTTTAAAGCTAAAGAGTCACACTTTCAAAATAAAATTTGGCAAAGTCATCCCTTTTAAAAAGTATAATTATGTAAAATAAAGGATGTGAGATATTTTGGGGCATCTAAAAATCCACTTTAAAAAAAAATCATATTTTTCCAACAAAAAATTTTGAAGAACTTTACAATACGGCGTTTTAAAGCTAAAAATTCATACTTAAAAAAAAATATTATATCATTGCCATTTCTATTAAAAAATGTACTTAAGTAACAAGGCGAATATGAGGTTTCTTTGATTAAATCGTATCTAAAATTGAAAATTGATGTGTTTCATAATATATTTCAGAAAAACTCCCTTTTCTAGCATTTTATAGTATTCCAACTTTAGACAGAGTATATGCAAGCAACATCTGCAAACCGAGCTGTTCAAACGTATTTTGTCCAGCTATTTTATGTAAAATACTCACAAAAAATGTTTCACTTATGCACTTTATGGGTCGCATTGACCCTACAAAACTTTGCTGTCGTGCCGTTCGAATTCTAGTTAACCAAAAAAGTTGATCAACTATATCAATCAAAAGAGGAGATTTCAAACTTTTTTCACGTTTTGGTCCGAATCTCCTATCTCATTCCGTCTTCACATAGCAAGCCTTCAAAACTTCATATGGGGTCTCTCAAACCCACTTACGTGTTTAAGGGTTAAATGAACGGAAATACGATTAGCTCGTGGTAATCAAAATAACAAAGCGTCACTGAGCAACCAAAATGGTAATCTAAGTAAACGGAAATATAACGCGTTTCTGTCTAATAACCAAAAAAATAACCGCCTTACAATGATCAGACTTAATGAACGGATGAGTAGTTACAATAATCGGGTTTTATTTGGAGCGGAGATTTGCTTACATTGATCAAACTCTACGGTCTCGAGGCTTGGCACTTATAACTAATTATATATATATATATATATATTGTTACGAGCCGAGCCGTCCCTGCGAGGCGAGTTTGAGCTGCGGTGTGAATAAGGCCGTGAAGCGTTCTCCTTGACAACGGCCTTGTTTATTAAAAAAATGAGCTGTCTGTGATTTTGGAGTTTGGTGTGTGATGATATGGTCGTGTTTGGTGGTTAACAATTAAAGTGATTTTGTGTTTGATAAAGAAGTCTAGTTCTTTTCCGGAGTGAGAGCGCGAGTAAACAAGTACCCCTTTTTGCTCGTAACAATATATATATATATAGTGACGTGACATCCTGTTTGGCTGTCCGTCACAGGAATTGTAAGATCCGGCCGGGAAGCGCACGTTGCGCCTTTACGTCCTCTTGGCTTTTAGCTTGGATACGGCGCGTGCGCTTATAATTTCGCGTCATTGTTTTGTGTGCGTGTGTACGTCCGTCAATTTTAGCGGCATTTTGCAGATCGGCGGCTAGCAGATACTAATTTTGTATCGACGAAGTTTCACCCGGCAAGAAGGCCAGGAGGAAGACCTACCGCCACTCGGAATTTTACGGATCGTGCACAGGATCGCAGTAGCGCGCACAACAGATGATCTCTCTTTGTTTAATTACGTTGCCTCTTACTGTCGTACCTGTACGCAACAGTAAGACCGCTGAATATTGCAGGCCGCAAGGAGGGAAGGTCAAATGTAGGGAACGTCGACACTTCACGCAGATCATCGCGTAGGAGACCCCGAACAAGGAGCTGTGAGAGAATGTTCCTGACTTGGTCCCGGGCGCGGAGGTACCAGACACCGAAGAGTCCGGAGGAATGACCGTCCGGCCTCGGAAAAACCACGGGAAGAGTCGCGAGCTGCCCGAAGACACCGACCTACCTCAAATTGCGCGCCGCAGCGCGACAGCCTGATTAGAGGGTCGCGAGAACCGCGTAATAAGACGGAACCAATAGCGGGGCGCGACGAGCCCCCGTGTTTGGGGCGAGAGATCCTGCGTACCGCCTGCCGAATTTCCTCGCGCTATCAATCACTTCGCTGTGAATTGTTGCTTGTGCGTCACCACGAGTCGAGACGACAGGAACCGCTATCAAAAACGAGTTGTATCCTTGCGTGAGGACGAGCTGCGGAGCAGAGCCAGC
Source organism: Solenopsis invicta (assembly GCF_016802725.1). Classification (NCBI taxonomy): domain Eukaryota; kingdom Metazoa; phylum Arthropoda; class Insecta; order Hymenoptera; family Formicidae; genus Solenopsis; species Solenopsis invicta. Next base: position 15,664,049 of record NC_052667.1, read on the forward strand.
GTAGTGGTGAGACGAACAAGACTTTTGTAAAGCCACCGATTTTGTCGATCGGATAAGTCGCGCGCGCGGTAATTGTAATTAGAGCTCAAGTTCACTGTAAGATCTTCCGCCGGCATTGGAACATGTCGGTGATCGCGTGCTGTCCGTGTGATCGATCGCCGTGCGCCTCATCCGATCAAGTCGCGCCTTAATTTTTTGCTGGTTCTGTTTATTGAGAGCGTCGCCGACACGACAGCCAAGTCGCGTTAATTGTGTAATATTCTTGTGTGTCGTCTGTAGTAGCGTTTGTATGTGATTCTGTTTGGCGATCGCGCATTTCCGATGGCGTAGTTTGTACCGAATTGCCATATAATTTTGCGTGAAATGAGAGTGCGTGTGTAGAGTTTCGAGTGTGCACGGCGGTGTTTTGTCCGCCGCCAATTAGAATTGAATCTTAACTTTCTCCGTTCGGTAAGCTCGTACCGACGACGTGTGCGTGTGTGTATGTGGGTGTATGTATGTTTTTAATTACAGTTGTTTCGCTGCTCATCGTTGTTCTCCCGCCGCGTAATTTATCACTTCCGCTCCGCCCGTCTATTGTCCGTCACTGCTTTCTTTCTTTAGACGGGCGCTCATTCGCTAACTTTAACATCATATAGCATGGAACAGAAGGCTCAGATCAAAAAATGACTCAGGACTTTTCGACTTGGATTTGTGTCCTCTAACACATAGTATACTCTAGGTCCCTTTGTTTTGTTACACCCTGTATATATATATATATATATATATATATATGTATATATATACATATATATATATATATATATATATATATATATATATATATATTGTCACGGATTTTCTTGACGCCGGAGAGCAGTGGCGAAATACGCGATCAAACAAAGGAACCGAAATTACGCGCGAAACACGCGCGTGAGCGACGAACGAGCCGATAGATATGTTTACACCAAATTGCGAAATTGGGCGCCAGACGCGATGATACCGGTCGCATCTCCGGGTTCATTTTTCAACGCTAAACGCCGATCCACAACACGCGATAGATCGCTACACAAAAACGCAAAATCGTCGCTCGCACGCGGCCAGCTAGCTCCATTGACCGGTAGAGGGGCGGGGTAGCGGAGACACGGACGAAGCGGTTCTCTTACGGGAGGAGACGGGTAGGAGAGAAATTAAGTAAAATCAAGCCGATATAACAAGTAGAAATAACATGTATTATAGAGTATGATAGAGACGGAGTACAGCCAAACACGAAGAAAATATAAGTCAAAGTAAGAAAAAAACGAAAAAGATGAAGAGT